>NC_069504.1:369808503-370046003 GCF_027579735.1 Bombina bombina | reverse complement strand
TTGGTTTACAACGGTTCAATTTGCACCGTTTCAGAATAACAACCTTTTTTCCCAGTCATGTGACTGCTATTTAAAAGCATTGAGAAACAGTGCATTGATTAAAATAGCCAGTAGGTGGAGCTGTCCGCTTGTGTTGCAGCAAAGATATGCAAGCCAAGCAAGCTGAAATTAATCACTTTAACCACACCTGAGCTATGGAGCAGCTTGCAAAGGAACAAGATCTTCCTGTCTATAAATCAGTCCAGATTGGAATGCATAGAAAGAACTGTTTGCAGAAAAATGCAAGTAAAGTCTGTATTGTGTGATTATTTTATTAGGTTTATAATGCTGTTTAGCATTTATAGTCTTAATTTCAAAGCTTTAAAAATAATGTATTAGGTTTTACTTATGCCAATTTTGAGAGGGGCCTGTAACCTAACTCCCTCACTTCCCATTGACTTACATTATAAACTGGGTTTCAATTTACAACGGTTTCGATTTACAACCATTCCTTCTGGAACCTAACCCCGGCGTAAACTGAGGGCTACCTGTACACAATATAAAGAAAATGCAATATCACTTTACTTTGAATTTGAAATTTCTAAATTAATCCAATTTCCCCCCCGCCTGTATCATGTGAAAGCCATCAGCCAATCACAAAATTCATATACGTATATACTGTGCACTTTTGCACATGCTCAGTAGGAGCTGTAGACCCAGAAAGTATACATATAAAAAAGAATGTGCATATTTTGATAATGGAAGTATATTGGAAAGTAGTTTTTTTTTTTTCAATTAAATGTTTTAATTCGTTTTCAGGGAATAATAAATACAACAATAACAATAAATTGCTTCAATTACAGTACAATTATAGGGTAAATATAACAGTCTCATTCTTCCTAGAGTTTTCTCGCAGTTTGTGGATGTATTACACAATGCATATTTGCATAAGGTTACATAAATGAAAAATGTGTTGAGATAGTTTGAAGTTATGTGCTAGATATGTTGGACTGCAACTAAGCAGTAATTTGTATTCAACCATATAATACAAACATTAAGGATCATCTGACATTCATCATAGACGTAGGAAGAATGAGAGAATAAAAGAAGGTAAGGAATGGGGAGGCAAGGGGGAAGGGTAAGAGAGTAAATAAGCGAGGAGGAGGGGTATGGGGGAATGGGGTTCAGGGTAAGGTGTGGGTGCTGGTGAGCTTTGGCAGTTAGATTAAGATTATGGCATGGAGGTGCCTGTTTGTAGATGGGTTGTAGGATTTACCTCATTAGTTCCCTCGCTTTCTGGTCCCATATAAATATAATGTCTAGGATTAAGTTGAATTTAAACAAAAATACACAAATAGCAAAGTGTTCACAAATTAACCCCTAAGTTCTCTGACGGTATATCTTAGAGAACTGAAATAGGGGTATATATATGCGGCGGTTTCCTGTAAGGAGGAGCTAGATGGAGCACTCGACAGCAGTGTGATACCTGCGTGCTACCTGAAGGAGCTCTCCTGAGATCTTATGGTCACAGTCCGTTGTTGGAGTGTTTTCCTTTCCCACTCCCTAGGACCAAGCCCTGTTGCTATCAGGGCGGACCTGGAAGCCTGCACATAGCCGTTTGGGCTCATTCGCTAGGGCCACAGTCGGAAGGCCTACCTAAGAAGCTGCCTAATTCGAAGCGCCCTTTAAGAGCAGAGATCGAGGACATTATGGCTAAGGAACCGAGATGCGGCTGGATATAGCTATCAACACTGCCCCCTGAGTCTGCCAGATTGCGGAGAGAGGAAACGGACAGTTGGCAAAATACGATTACCTGTGGAGGATACCTTTAACGCCGTGAGTAGACGGCTCCCAGCGAGACCAGAGAGCGGGGTCGGAATAGAGGCTGATCACGCCCACACAGCACGCCTCTCAAGCGGAGTATCAGGAGGGTGCGTGGAGCACCAGTGGATTCCCGGTTGGTCAAGACTGTGGTACAGAGGACTCCCTGTCGCAAACTGTGAGGCGGTAACAGTCAGGACAAGAGGAGATATCGGTGGTGAGTTCGGCTGTTGCCGCTGGGGGAGTGAGAAGGTGATGGGCAAAGAGAAAGACAAGACGCTTGTATAAACAGTTGCCACTGAGATGTTCGGTTTGAATTCCTGCCTCCACCAGGCCCTGAATGTTCGAAATCTATTAAGCTCCCATTTTTACCAAATAACCTACAACAGGCGCTGTATAATGTAAGAACTGCTGTTTGGGGCATCTAAATTTATATCCAGGGGCAAGCTAGTGTATAAGCCGCAATATTCCTTAGTCCTAAAGAACTCAGCGGGTGCTACCTAAGCCTATAAAACTTGTATGCACTTTTACTCTGTTACTCTGTTACTCCAATTAACTTTATCCCAAAATCTGTGGGAACTTTGTATCTAGATATATCTGGAGATTGTGCATTAACTACTCTTGGCCTAGGCCTATTTTTTCTACCAGAAACAAATGACTTTCATGGATAAAATCTAAGCTCCAAATAGGACGCTAAAACAGAAAATCTGGGGTTCTAATGCTGAATTTTGCTTTCGGAACCAAGGCATTATTACGATGGCTAAAATATTTTTTATTTCTGAAATGAAATTTGCTATCTCTTTTTCTTACTGTTTAATATAAATAAGGGTGTGGAAGGTTTGATTGCAGGATACTATATCAGATACTTTTTTGTTACAATTCTATAATTGTATCTGTATGTCAGATGTTTAAATTGTATCTAAACTATCCTCTAAATGTTTCTTAGATAGTTGTACATAGAGATTATTATTTTTCACTCCCTGCATAATCTGAATATCCTTGCTGAACCTTAAATTTATATACAGAAAGAGGCAATAGGAGAGAATAATAACTCGTATAGCTGCAGATGTATAAACCCAATATAGGACATTATTATATAAAGATTAAGCTTGCTAAATACTATTCAGGGGTTATATACATGAGTTATGAATCTCTCTAGATAATAATTAACATGATGTATTAGAGGTTCCTGTGTAAGAAACAAAACTGGGTTGGACCTATTAAAACCTATAGGTTTGATGTTATAATATAAATGGATTACACTGGTTAGAATTTGCACCAAGAGTAATAGAAGATTTTAGGCAGAAAGAAGGATAAAACCTCTTTGCTTTAAGCCATGAGTACAGAGATTTGGTGTTAGACCGTTTCTTTTCAACCTTAATTTGTAAAATATAACTTATCTTACAAAACTTTATCTAAGAAAGATTAACGAGGAAGTCACTGCCTCATTTAGCCCTAAGTTTAGAAAGTGCCTGGGTTCTCCTAAACCATTGAATAGTTCAAGAGGGTAAATAATTAAGTAAACAGTTAATTAGTTGCAGAATAGTAACTACACATACAAAGAAACACAAAAGATAGCAGGCAAGGTCTACTAATTTATTAGGATATTCCCCACTTACTTCACTATTTCACTACCCTCACTGGTCCCCCCCTTTTTTTTTTTCTCCCCCTTCACTTAGATCTACTTAAAATTCGCCATTGGGGTCCCCCCCCTTAAAATATAAAAGCTCACAAATAGTTTTTCTTCTCCGTTTTATTTTTCACAATCACGTATAATATATGGAAAGATTTCTCCTCACTCCCCGCACACTTTCACAGACCATGCCTCCTAAAATCAAAGACAAAAAATCTCGCTTATCTGATGCTATGGTGGAACAGACTAGCGAAGGAAATAACTCTAGATTTGACCTTCAATCACTAGTTAACCAACTCAGTGATATCTTTTTACCCCAATTTGAATCTCTTAAAACTCAAATATCTAGTTTGTCATCTGAATTAAAAGTATTCTCTAATAGACTTACTGAGGCAGAAGAGCGAATATCCATAACAGAAGATGTCTGTAATAATTACACATTAAGAATATCTGAACTTGAAAAGAAAAATATGACACTAATGACGAGGATAGACTATCTAGAAGATCGATCTAGGCAGAGTAATTTTAAAATTATAGGCTTACCAGAGACAGAACAATATAAAAATCTTTTGCAATTCGCAACAACAACCCTTCCGCTAGCCTTAGGCATAGAGCAGCTCCAGCTTCCAATATCTGTAGAAAGAGCTCACAGGTTGGGCCAACCCAGAACTGGAGCTAATGGGAAAATTATTCATAGACCAATACTTATTAAATTCCTGAGCTTCCAAGATAAAACCAATATTCTCAGAGCATACAGAAAGATTGAAAATGTTCAAGTGGGAGAAAGCAGGATTTTAGTATTTCAAGATTACTCCACTGAAACAGCTGCTAGAAGGAAGGAAATGGCACCTTTTTGTACAAGGCTGATCCAAGAGGGTTTCTCAGCAAGATTAGTGTACCCCGCAAAAATATTCATACAAGAAAAGGAGGGAATATCTAGATTAAATAGCCGAGAGGAAGCTAAAGCTTATTTGGAAAAACACAAAATATCTCTTACATGAAATTGTGTGATCTCAAAACAGGCGTATTTGAAATTGGTTATATTACCTCCTCCCTCTCTTTTTCTTTTTCTTTTTTATTTTATGCTGGGTTTTTTCTTTTTTCTGTTCTTTTTGAAAATGTCAGAAATGGAAAAAGTATATAATTGTATTGGAATAAACATGTGTTTTAGTATTTGTAAATCGGTATATAAAATAGAGGAGTGCGTCGACAGCACCCCGACTGTGAAGGTTTTGTTGCTGTATGAATAGTCTTTTTTTTATTTATTTTTTATTTTTCCCCCCTCTCTCTCTCTCTGCTTCAGCCCACTTCCCTCCTCTCCTCCTCACTTCCACCTATCGCCCACATTTTACTAGTTGTTGGACTTGTTTTTAATGACGGGGAATATTAGATGTCTTTCATGGAATGTGGGGGGTATCACCTCCCCAATCAAAAGGAAAATGATAATTAGACAACTGGGCAAATATAGCCCCGATATAGCGCTAATACAAGAAACTCGCTTGAAAGCAGAGGAAATACTTAAGCTTAAAAGTAAATGGGTTGGGGAGGTGATAGCCACCCCCTGTTCCGGAAGGAAAAAGGGAGTTGCGATCCTGATAAATAAAAAATTATCTTATAAAATCTTAAACACTATTTTAGATCCGTATGAGAGATGGTTAGTTCTGGAAATGCAAATCAACAACTTTAGGCTGGTGATATGTAACGTATATGGGCCCAACAACACAGATTCCAGCTTCTGGAATAGTTTGATGTTCTTGCTGTCTAAGTTCCATGGACAAAGTTTAATTTTAGCAGGAGACTTTACTTTGATCCCTTCTGATATATTAGACAAATTTACTCCCATAAACTCAGCTTTCTCCAAACACAAAGCACATTTTTTTAAACAAATCTGTAAAAGTCTTAAACTCCATGATATCTGGCGCCTGCAACACCCGGATACTAGATCTTTTTCCTGCAACTCTAAAAGTTATGGATCTTTTTCTCGTATAGATTTTTTTTCTAGTGTCTAGCTCACTAATTAAATTAGAAATTAAGACTGAGATATTTGACATATTGATCTCGGATAACGCCATCATCTCACTAGATCTTCAATTACAACCAGTGCAAAATAATGAAAGAAATAATTTTTATTTTCCGAATTTTCTGGTTAACAATTTTGAATTTAATAATTGGTTAAAACATAAGTGGCGAGAATTTGAGCTGACAAATAGAGAGTATAGAGAGAAAGTAGAAATATTCTGGGAAACCGCTAAAGCCTATTTAAGAGGCGATATCAAAGCCTATATGATCTCAAAAAAAAGGAAACTTTTAGAAAGGGAGGTTCAACTATCTAGACAAGTCCAGAATGCACATCGTAAATATCTCTATAACCCTTCTAAACAATTAAGAGAGAAATACAATGTTCTTAAGGCAGAAAGAGATATCTTTATTAGGAAAAAAGTTGAATTAGAAGAACTTAGAATAAGCATTAAATATAAAGGCCAATATGGAAAATCCACCAAATTCTTATCCATACTAGATAAAGCAAGGAAAAAATCTAATATAATAGAAGCCATTAATGATGGGACAAATAGAGTCACGGAACAGTCTAAAATCAAAAATGTCTTTTTAGAATACTATCAAAATTTATATGAAGCCAAAGAGATTAATGTCGGTAATAAGAATACATTTTGGCACGGGATTAATTTGCCTAAAATAATGCCAGAAGTTGTTAACACTCTCAATAGACCAATAACAAATGAGGAAGTCTTGGAAGCTATAAATAACACCAAATCTAATAAAGCTCAGGGCCCAGATCAAATACCTATTGAAATGTATAAAATACTTAGAACAGAGATAGTGGGCACTTTAGTTTCACTGTTTAATGGATACTATATCGAGGGTCTAAACATGTCTAAATATTTTACTGCCTCAATCATATCATTGATCTTGAAAAAAGGGAAGAATCCATTAGACCCCAAATCATATAGACCTATCTCATTACTCAATGCAGATTATAAACTATTGACGCATATAGTTGCAAATAGATTAAAATCGTGTCTTGACCCCATTATACATCCCGATCAAACAGGATTCATGTCTCAAAGAGCCTCTACTAAGAATATTAGGAAGGTAATTTTACTAATAGAGCATTTTTGGCATAAAATAGCGGAGAGGAAAACAAATAACCAAGACTTCGCATTAATTACATTAGACGCCGAAAAGGCATTTGATTTGGTAGAATGGAACCATCTATTCTCGACATTGGTCTCTTTCGGCTTCACAGGTCATTTTGTACAATTTATCCAAACCATATACGACCATCCTAGGTCCAGCATCCTAATTAATGGTAGTTACAACACAGATTTTACTTTAAATAGTGGGACAAGACAGGGGTGCCCACTTTCCCCTTTGCTTTTTAATCTTGCCCTAGAACCTTTGACTATTATCTTACGCCAGGAGTTACAAGGCATCAGATTAGGACAAGAAAAATTGGTATTAGCATTATATGCAGATGATTTGATGTTATGTGTAAGAAATACAAAGAGGAATATACCACAGGCACTAAAGATCATTGACATGTTTAGCTCTTTCTCTGGCTATAAAATAAATGCTAGTAAATCTGAAATTCTATGGCTACATAAGACTAGGGCAAGCATCCAAGAACATCCCTTTCAAGAGGTCGATAGCATTAATTATTTAGGATTACATTTACACTCTGACCCAAATCAATGGTATAAACTTAATTATTCTATCTTCTTTAAAAAAGCCTCAGAAAAAATGCAACGTTGGTTAACATTTCCCATCTCCCTGTCTGCTAAAGTTATGATTATAAAAACTATTCTTTTTCCCCAACTTATCTATATCATGCAAAATCTACCATTATTTATAAAGACCCAAGATATAAAAAGATTCTATAGGGGGTCAACTAACTTTATATGGAATAACAAAAGACATATGTTATCCATAACCAAACTATCTCTTGGATCTGAGGAAGGTGGCTTATCTTTCCCAGATATTAAAAAATATTATATTGCTATATTAGCTCGATCAGCATTTGACTGGCTAACAGAAGCTAATTATCTTACACATCTTAAAGTTGAAAAATACCTATGTAAACCATATGCATTAAAAGCCCTGCTACATTGCCCAGTGTCTCAGCTGCCAAAGGATATTAAAACTATGACCATAATACACAATACCATTGATGCCTGGCAAAAATTAAACAAATCATTTAATATCAATTTTGAGATTACCCCATTACTTCCTATACAAGGTAACCCAAAATTTACTCCTGGGTTATCTAACGAAGTCTATAATGTCTGGGCACAGAAAGGCCTATTGAATGTATATCAATGTTTAAATAACCACCTTCAAATAAGAACGTTTGAGGAACTTAAGGAGTGTTTTTTCTTTGTCAAATAAAATTTTTTATGCCTATCTTCAGATTAGACATTTTATCACTGATAGTAGAGTATCAAACGCCAATACTGAAGGATGGGGCAAAATTAAACAATACTTCACTTACTATAAGTCTGGTCACCATAGCATTTCTTTATCATACAAGATTATGCTCGCTAAACAGGGCCAACTGAGCATCAATAGCCTTTCTGAAAAATGGAATTGCCATTTTTCTGACATATCTGTAGACATATTATATACAGGCTTTAAATGGGTCAAAAAAGCCACCATCTCTACAACTTGGAAAGAATCACATCTAAAGTTAATGAATAATGCATATCTTACACCTAGGAAAATGTCTAAATGGCATATAAAACATCCCTTTAATAAGGGTAATAATTGTTCCAGATGCAATAAGGCAAATGCAGATATAGTTCACTGCTTTTGGGATTGCCCTAAAATCAAGCAGTTTTGGCGTAAAGTCGAGTTCTGGATTAATAAGATGTTAGAGAATAGAATAAAATTTACATCCAGATATATTTTTTTCCTTGCTCCTAAAGAAAACAATAGAAACAACAGCAACCTTATCAATACAGTGATCATGATAGGGCGTAATCCTTATCCTTAAAAATTGGAAGAGTAATAAGACTCCGTCAATCTCGTGCTTTCTAAACTCAATGCTCTCTCAGATAATTTTTGAACAAATGACCATATCACCTTCACATAAGAAAAAGATCACAGCTTTCTTCTTAACGTGGTTAAGAGTTATACTATCTTATCCTCGAGATACACAATTTTCCCTTATCACTAGCCTGCGCAGAACAGAGTATTTTGAAACTTTAATTTTGTCAGGGGTATTCCCACCTGAATGGTACTGAGTTTCGGGGGGCTTGGTCATGAGATAAGATTATAGGGAATGGATAGAACATCTAGAGTGGGGCAACGGGGAATGGGGACGGCTGGATGGGGAGAGAGCGATGAGATAGAGGGATGGGTGTTTCCTTTTCCTCTTTTTTTTTTTTCTTCTCTCTTTTTTTTTCTTCTCTTTTCGCCTCCATTTTCTCTTTTTCTTCTTTTTGTATGAATGTAATTGCCTTCCCTCCCAACAGGGATAAGGCAAATGTTTCTTAAAATTCAAAGGATAACGAGCACAAGAACAAGCTCTCTAGACCGATTTAGAATTGTATAAAGTATATGAGAATGTAACTGTTTTCTTGCTTCTTCTTTTGTTATGGCAAGTGTACTTGTTTCCTTTCAATAAAAACTTGATTTAAAAAAAAAGAAATAGGGGTATATTTCCCAATATTATCCTGTGTAAAGGGACAAGCAGTCATAGAATAGTAGTATGAATCCACAACAAAGAACTCAGAGCGTCACCCTTCTGCGGTATCTGTAGTGTAAATTCTCTCCACTTCAGCCTAGATATCAAAAGTGTAGGTGTAGGTACTAGCAAAGTCACTGTAGTAACATGTCTGTCTTGATCTCTTACCCTCCACTGGTCTGGTGGGGTGCCTGGACACACTGCTGTACTACCTCTCGGACTGGCGATGAGACCCTTCCGGGGGGGGTGCAGCCTGCGCGTCCTTCCTGGCGTGCAAAAAGATCCGGCCGTAATGAGAAGAAATCACTTCCTGGTGCGTCACCTGACACGTTGCTAGGCACACTGGTAGGAGCAGGACGCGGGGGGGGGGGCGGAGAGTAAGCCCGGAGTCCAAGTTGGGTGCAGTAAGCAAGTAGTAAATCCAAAAACGGTATACCCAACCGCTGGTAAACAAAGTATAATGTAACAATAGGATATACTGACTCAAATTCGTATGCTGGAAAGTTTAATTTATTGGAAGTCCAAATCAGTACAAAATAACAAGGACACAGTCAGGAACGCTAGTCAGGAACGCCAGTCAGGAACGCCTGATGCATTTCGCGCATGTGTAGATGCGCTTCATCAGAGGCCTCCGATGAAGCGCATCTACGCATGTGCGAAACGCGTCAGGTGTTCCTGACTGTGTCCTTGTTATTTTGTACTGATTTGGACTTCCAATAAATGAAACTTTCCAGCATATGAATTTGAGTCAGTATATCCTATTGTTCCATTATATTAAGTTGAATTTACCTTGGTAGCTATAGTGGATCTTTTCTAGTGAAAGGACATAGTCAACTTCCCAGAGTCACATCTGACCTGTGTCTGTTTCTAAAATCTTGGTATTAGGCATTTGCGGCAATTTATCATGTAGTAATTTTTTCCGAAATTGGCATGTGATTTTCGGGAGGTCATTTAGAAGAATCATTGAGGGGTGTAAGTGTAGTGTCATTCCCAGGGTAGAGTTAATACAGGTTGTGAAAACATCCCAATAGAGTCTTAGCTGAGGGCAGGACTATTGGAAAGTTTTTAATATTATTTTTAAATTTGCATCCTTTATCTGAATCATGAAACTTTAATTTTGACTGGCCCCTTAATGGTCTCTTTAGTGACAAATTAACAAGGAAGTCCCATTTATAAATGCCCTTTGCTATACAAAGGACAGGAAGGAAGGTAAATGAGGGCAAAAGAGATATTTTGACAAGGAGATCAGAAAGAAGTGGTAGGAAATTATGCCCCCCCCCCAACCAAATTTCACCCTTTAAAAGTAAGCATCTTGTAATTACAGGATATTTCTGTAGTCTTGCTATAGAAAATCATCACCCAATTGTAGACAGTTTTAAAACAAATTAACATTGTTTGCTGCAATTGTTTTTCAATAGCCAAACCCCACTACTTGCCTTATTTGGAGGAGCCAATCCAGACTGAAGCCTACAGCTGACAAGGCTAGCCATGGTCAGTATGTTATAATGCTAGTATAAAGTGCATTGAGTAGTCTGCAGTGTGCTTTTTGGTTCTGAAAATTAGAAAATCCTCAATTTTACAGTTAAATTACATGAAAAGTGGGGCAAAATAAATATTGAAAGTATATTGCAAAGTTGTTTTACTGCACACAACCCCTTTGTGATAGCCAAGACAAGACTATGCTATTTCTGTAGGCCCTGAAAGCCCTTGTGATGGCCTCTGTACCCTGTACGTTGGCTATTGCAAGGGCTGTAGGGGTTAAATAGCTCCTTGTGGTAGTCTTTGTTAGTAGTACTCCCTAATTTTAATAAAAACACCACTTATATTCATTAAAATGAATTGAGTAAACAGTACACTAGATATCCTTTGCAAGCGTGGTATAGAGCAGTGATTTAATATCTGTGTGCAGGAAGATTCAATAAAATCAGTATCCTTTATAATGGAAGCACCCAGATCAGCAGTCCAAATTGGGGTTTCCATCTAAGTGCATTAAAATGACAAAACAAATTAAGAGACAATGTTTTTTTTATCTATGATCAGAAACAAATAACTGCATTGCAAATTATTTGCATATAAAATAAATATTAAAAACAATTAATTAAACCGCCATTGTGAATTATTTTCCATTCCAGGTACACACCCCTAAAAAAGCCTATTCTGTTTTTTTTCTCATTTGCTTTCCTGTGCCAAGTAGGGGCAGATCTATATTAGCATCTACATAGATCAAACAGTGCAACATGTAGAAGGCTCAGGGTTCTAAATCCCTAATACACTCCAGCCACTCTCTAAGAGAAGTAAAAATCCCCACAATTTTTAGAGGTAAAATACAGAAAAAAGGCAAAGTAAATAATCAAAGTGTATTAAAAGTATTTTTCACTATGCATAATGAAACATTTTATACTCATACTTTTTTTAGCTTATGCATGCCAATCTCCTGAAAAAAACTCACATCAAATAACTAATAAACATAAGGCCAATTTTTTGGGAAAAATCCCCCCCCCCCTTTTTGTCCCCAACATGAGAGCGAGAAGTGAGGGGTAATTTTATTGAACATAAATTAACTGAATAACTTGACTGATAAATGAACCATGAATAAACTGGCCATCAAGGATACCTGTCTTATCAACCCCACTATAAGGGGTGTAGACACCTTCAGAGAAGAGGTCTCCCCCACTTCCCGCCACAGAAATGCCAGCCCTGGCAAACTATTGCTTGTTCCTCCCCTTTACTACAGGGTGGCTATCTTCTTGAATTGTTTGCTGCATCCCTTACTGCCATCACAAAGAAGACATGGGACTCTTGCTACCATCAACCACAAACTACCTCAGCCAGGACCTCTTTCAAATTAATCAGAATAAATCCACACTGAATAGACCCGGAAAGCCCACCCTGATGCTATTGTGGGCTATCACTCTACCACCATCTGCCATGGCATGGCCCACATCCCTATGTATCTTTCTCTTCACCCTAAACCCTGCTTTTCTGGATGACATATGCCTCCAAGTATTCCTGGATTTTATATTAGACCAAATTAACAACACACCTGGAAACTGCACGCTCAGTCAGGGCTCACAATTTCAAGTCCTAAATTACTAACCAGGCCATAATTTTACTCACCACTGATCCCACCCATCACCTGCCCACACCCATTACCACGGCACTTCCTTGCATGTGTTTAGCCATTGTGAAACAACTTATTGTGCAGTAATTTTTTAAAATATATTTTTTTTATTTTAAACCATAACAAAGTCATTTTTAATAACATAATTTATGTAAGAACTTACCTGATAAATTCATTTCTTTCATATTAGCAAGAGTCCATGAGCTAGTGACGTATGGGATATACATTCCTACCAGGAGGGGCAAAGTTTCCCAAACCTTAAAATGCCTATAAATACACCCCTCACCACACCCACAATTCAGTTTAACGAATAGCCAAGAAGTGGGGTGATAAGAAAAAAGTGCGAAAGCATATAAAATAAGGAATTGGAATAATTGTGCTTTATACAAAAAAATCATAACCACCACAAAAAAGGGCGGGCCTCATGGACTCTTGCTAATATGAAAGAAATGAATTTATCAGGTAAGTTCTTACATAAATTATGTTTTCTTTCATGTAATTAGCAAGAGTCCATGAGCTAGTGACGTATGGGATAATGACTACCCAAGATGTGGATCTTTCCACACAAGAGTCACTAGAGAGGGAGGGATAAAATAAAGACAGCCAATTCCTGCTGAAAATAATCCACACCCAAAATAAAGTTTAATGAAAAACATAAGCAGAAGATTCAAACTGAAACCACTGCCAGAAGTACTTTTCTACCAAAAACTGCTTCAGAAGAAGAAAACACATCAAAATGGTAGAATTTAGAAAAAGTATGCAAAGAGGACCAAGTTGCTGCTTTGCAAATCTGATCAATCGAAGCTTCATTCCTAAACGCCCAGGAAGTAGAAACTGAACTAGTAGAATGAACTGTAATCCTTAGAGGCGGAGTTTTACCCGACTCGACATAAGCATGATGAAATAAAGATTTCAACCAAGATGCCAAAGAAATGGCAGAAGCTTTCTGGCCTTTTCTAGAACCGGAAAAGATAACAAATAAACTAGAAGTCTTACGGAAAGACTTAGTAGCTTCAACATAATATTTCAAAGCTCTAACAACATCCAAAGAATGCAATGATTTCTCCCTAGAATTCTTAGGATTAGGACATAATGAAGGAACCACAAATTCTCTACTAATGTTGTTGGAATTCACAACTTTAGGTAAAAAATCAAAAGAAGTTCGCAACACCGCCTTATCCTGATGAAAAATCAGAAAAGGAGACTCACAAGAAAGAGCAGATAATTCAGAAACTCTTCTGGCAGAAGAGATTGCCAAAAGGAACAAAACTTTCCAAGAAAGTAATTTAATGTCCAATGAATGCATAGGTTCAAACGGAGGAACTTGAAGAGCCCCCAGAAACAAATTCAAACTCCAAAGAGGAGAAATTGACTTAATGACAGGTTTTATACGAACCAAAGCTTGTACAAAACAATGAATATCAGGAAGAATAGCAATCTTTCTATGAAAAAGAACAGAAAGAGCAGAGATTTGACCTTTCAAGGAACTTGCGGACAAACCCTTATCTAAACCATCCTGAAGAAACTGTAAAATTCTCGGTATTCTAAAAGAATGCCAAAAAATGATGAGAAAGACACCAAGAAATATAAGTCTTCCAGACTCTATAATATATCTCTCTAGATACAGATTTACGCGCCTGTAACATAGTATTAATCACAGAGTCAGAGAAACCTCTTTGACCCAGAATCAAGCGTTCAATCTCCATACCTTTAAATTTAAGGATTTCAGATCCTGATGGAAAAAAGGACCTTGCGACAGAAGGTCTGGTCTTAACGGAAGAATCCACGGTTGGCAAGAGGCCATCCGGACCAGATCCGCATACCAAAACCTGTGAGGCCATGCCGGAGCTACCAGCAGAACAAACGAGCATTCCTTCAGAATCTTGGAGATTACTCTTGGAAGAAAAACTAGAGGCGGAAAGATATAGGCAGGATGATACTTCCAAGGAAGTGAAAAATGCATCCACTGCCTCCGCCCGAGGATCCCGGGATCCGGACAGATACCAGGGAAGTTTCTTGTTTAGATGAGAAGCCATCAGATCTATTTCTGGGAGTTCCCACATTTGAACAATCTGAGGAAATACCTCTGGGTGAAGAGACCATTCGCCCAAGTGCAACGTTTGGCGAATGAGATAATCCGCTTTCCAATTGTCCATACCTGGGATATGAACCGCAGAGATTAGACAGGAGCTGGATTCCGCCCAAACCAAAATTTGAGATACTTCTTACATAGCCAGAGGACTGTGAGTCCCTCCTTGATGATTGATGTATGCCACAGCTGTGACATTGTCTATCTGAAAACAAATGAACAACTCTCTCTTCAGAAGAGGCCAAGACTGAAGAGCTCTGAAAATTGCACGGAGTTCCAAAATATTGATCGGAAATCTCACCTCCTGAGATTCCCAAACCCCTTGTGCCGTCAGATACCCCCACACAGCTCCCCAACCTGTAAGACTTGCATCTGTTGAGATTATAGTCCAGGTCGGAAGAACAAAGAAGCCCCCTGAACTAAACGATGGTGATCTGTCCACCATGTCAGAGAGTGTCGTAAAATCGGTTTAAAGATATTAATTGAGATATCTTTGAGTAATCCCTGCACCATTGGTTCAGCATACAGAGCTGAAGAGGTCGCATGTGAAAACGAGCAAAGGAGATCGCATCTGATGCGGCAGTCCTAAGACCTAACATTTCCATGCATAAGGCTACCAAAGGGAATGATTGTGACTGAAGGTTTTGACAAGCTGATATCAATGTTAAACTTCTCTTGTCTGACAAGGACAGAGTCATAGACACTGAATCTATCTAGAAACCTAAAAAGGTTACCCTTGTCTGAGGAATCAATGAACTGATTGGTAAATTGATTCTCCAACCATGAACTTGAAGAAACAACACAAGTCGATTCGTATGAGATTCTTCGAAAATTAGAAGACTGAGCAAGTACCAAGATATCGTCCAAATAAGGAAATACCAAAACCCTGTTCTCTGATTACAGAAAGAAGGGCACCGAGAACCTTTGAAAAAAATTCTTGGAACTGAGGCTAGGCCAAACGGTAGAGCCACAAAACTGGTAATGCTTGTCTAAAAAGAGAATCTCAGACACTAAAAGTGATCTGGATGAATCGGAATATGCAGATACACATCCTGTAAATCTATTGTAGACATATAATGCCCTTGCTAAACAAAAGGCAGGATAGTCCTACAGTAACCATCTTGAATGTTGGTATCCTAACATAACGATTCAATAATGATAGATCCGGAACTGGTCTGAAGGAATTGACCTTCTTTGGTACAATGAAGAGATAAAATAAAACCCCAGCCCCTGTTCCAGAACTGGAACTGGCATAATTACTCCAGCCAACTCTAGATCTGAAACACATTTCAGAAATGCTGAGCCTTGCTGTGTTAACTGGGACACGGGAAAGAAAAAAATCTCTTAGCAGGAGGCCTTAACTTGAAGCCAATTCTGTACCTTTCTGAAACAATGTTCTGAAACCAGAGATTGAGAACGGAATTGATCCAAATTTCTTTGAAGAAAACGTAATCTGCCCCATACCAGCTGAGCTGGAATAAGGGCCGCACCTTCATAGGTACTTAGGAGCTGGCTATAGGTTTCTATAAGGCTTGGATATGTTCCAAACTGGAAATAGTTTCCAAACTGATACCGCTCCTGAGGATGAAGGATCAGGCTTTTGTTCCTTGTTGTGAGGAAAGGAACGAAAATGATTATTTACCCTGGAAAGAAAGGGAAAGCAAAGTTGACTTAGAAGACATATCAGCATTCCAAGTTTAATCCATAAAGCTTTTCTAGCTAAAATAGCTAGAGACATATACCTGACATCAACTCTAATGATATCAAAAGATGGTATCACCAATAAAATTATTAGCATGTTATAGAATAATAATAATGCTATAAAATTATGATCTGTTACTTGTTGCGCTAAAACTTCTAACCAAAAAGTTGAAGCTGCAGCAACATCCGCTAAAAATATAGCAGGTCTAAGAAGATTACCTGAACATAAGTAAGCTTTTCTTAGAAAGGATTCAATTTTCCTATCTAAAGGATCCTTAAATGAAGTACTATCTGCCGTAGGAATAGTAGTACATTAGCAGGAGTAGAGACAGCCCCATAACCTTAGGGATTTTTGTCCCAAAAAACTCTAATCTGTCAGATGGCACAGGATATAATTGCTTAAACGTCTAGAAGGAGTAAATAAATTACCCAAATTATTCCATTCCCTGGAAATTACTTCAGAAATAGCATCAGGGAGATTAAACACTTCTGGAATAACTACAGGAGATTTAAAAACCTTATTTAAACGTTTACATTTAGTATCAAGAGGACCAGAATCCTCTATTTCTAATGCAAATAATACTTCTTTAAGTAAAGAACGAATAAATTCCATCTTGAACAAATACAAAGATTTATCAGCATCAGCCTCTGAGACAGAAACCTCTGAACCAGAAGAACCATTATCAGTATCAGAATGATGATGTTCATTTAAAAATTCATCTGAAAAAAGAGAAGTTTTAAAAGACTTTTATGTATACTAGAAGGAGAAATAACAGACATAGCCTTCTTAATGGATTTAAAAAATAAAATCTCTTATGTTATCAGGAACACTCTGAAAATTAGATGTTGACGGAACAGCAACAGGTAATGTAACAGTACTAAAGGAAATTTTATCTGCATTAATAAGTTTGACATGACATGCAATACAAACAACAGCTGGAGAAACAGATACCAAAAGTTTATAGCAGATACACTTAGCTTGGTAGCTCCAGCACTGGGCAGTGATTTTCCTGAAGTATCTTCTGACTCAGTTGCAACGTGGAACATCTTGCAATATGTAAAAGAAAAAAACAACATATAAAGCAAAATTGATCAAATTCCTTAAATGACAGTTTCAGGAATGGGAAAAAAATGCCAGTGAACAAGCTTCTAGCAACCAGAAGCAATAAATAATGAGACTTAAATAATGTGGAGACAAAAATGACGCCCATATTTTTTAGCGCCAAAAAAGACGCCCACATTATTTGGCGCCTAAATGCTTTTGGCGCCAAAAATGACGCCACATCCGGAACGCCGACATTTTTGACGCAAAAAAACGTCAAAAAATTACTCAACTTCCGGCGACACGTATGACGCCGGAAACAGAAAAAAAAATTTTGCGCCAAAAAAGTCCGCGCCAAGAATGACGCAATAAAATGAAGCATTTTCTGCCCCCGCGAGCCTAACAGCCCACAGGGAAAAAGTCAAATTTTTTAAGGTAAGAAAAAATGATTGAAACAAATGCATTTATCCCAAATATGAAACTGACTGTCTGAAAAATAAGGAATGTTGAACATTCTGAGTCAAGGCAAATAAATGTTTGAATACATATATTTAGAACTTTATAAACAAAGTGCCCAACCATAGCTTAGAGTGTCACAGAAAATAAGATTTACTTACCCCAGGACACTCATCTACATGTTAGTAGAAAGCCAAACCAGTACTGAAACGAGAATCAGCAGAGGTAATGGTATATATAAGAGTATATCGTCGATCTGAAAAGGGAGGTAAGAGATGAATCTCTACGACCGATAACAGAGAACCTATGAAATAGACCCCGTAGAAGGAGATCACTGCATTCAAATAGGCAATACTCTCCTCACATCCCTCTGACATTCACTGCACGCTGAGAGGAAAACCGGGCTCCAACTTGCTGCGGAGCGCATATCAACGTAGAATCTAGCACAAACTTACTTCACCACCTCCATCGGAGGCAAAGTTTGTAAAACTGAATTGTGGGTGTGGTGAGGGGTGTATTTATAGGCATTTTAAGGTTTGGGAAACTTTGCCCCTCCTGGTAGGAATGTATATCCCATACGTCACTAGCTCATGGACTCTTGCTAATTACATGAAAGAAATAATTATTTAAAATATATATACAATACATTTGCTGGCCATTTGGCACAGTGTATAGACAGCATTTATCTCCCTCTCACGTGATGCAAAGTTGTGCAAAACAGGGCAGCTTCAATCTAAGGTAGCAGGGACATGTAACAAAAATGTTTAGTGCCCAATTTGCTTTTTTTAAATTTTGCATGGGTTGTAACCTGGACAACTAATCATGAGTCGTCTTCAGCTTGACAACTGGTACTGACAACCAATCAGCAAACTCTATTTACACATGTCCCCCTATCCCCTTATTTTGTATTGCTCCAGACCTCAAAATCAGCCTGCATAAAGACCTACTTACTTCACATAAGCCTCACTCCTGTTGACGATGCATCTCCATGTCGCCTGAACTTCTTCTCAACACCTCCACCTAACACAACTGTACTCCACTTTTACAGCACCATTTCACTGCTGCACCTACATACCACGTCTTCAATAGTGAGTGAATGTTGATTTAACATTCACTCACTATCTTTCACTACTCGCCAGTCACCACAGTCGAATGTCTACTTGCCAGGGATTTTGGGCTAGTGGAATTTTTAGCTCTGTCCTCAGCCATCTACTATCCAACCTATTCACCCTAACCTGGTCTCTCCTCAAAGCAGATCAAATCACTGTCTTAAATTGAGCAACCAGCAACCTAACTCTAAGGGGCCCAAAATATGCTAACAAAAGTAGAAGAAAAAAGAAACACTTCAGAAGATGAACATAGATCCGGCAGACGTTAATTGCTGCAGCCTAATTCTAGTAATTGGCTCCTTGACATCTTACACAACAGTCCTTTGAACAATTTTTAGAGCAGTCCTTACCAAAAAGGACCTGGTAACATATTTAATGCCATAAAGCTTCAAATAAAAGCACACAGTTGTGATCCGCCCACCTATTGAACCTGGGGACACCTCTCATTGCTTTAGGTAAGCTAACCACTCTTGGAAAATTAAAACCTGAGACACTCTCCAGCTTCCCCATCTACCATAAATAAATATATTATACTCACATCAGTATTTGCTGTAGGCCTCCCATGGTTTTAGTGCTAAAGTCCCTCTCCGCAATCTCAATGCAGTTCTGCAGATATTGCCACTTGTCAAAGATAAGATAAGCAAACATCACCTCTGGCATTGGCGCCCACTGCAGCCACCCTGAATCCAGAGCATTTGCAATATCAGTATTAACCCCCAGAACATGCCTAGCACTAAAGTTATTGTTATTCCACAGGCAGTGAAGCACTAGTTAAGGATATTCACCACTGGAGAAGAGGCAGCAAACATCCTATTAATGAAGTAAACCACATTGATTGCCTGACCAGAGGAGAACCGCTCTGTTCTGCAAATCGAACCCACTACAATTTGAATGGCTATTAAAGCGGAAAGCAACTTAAAGGGACAGTCTACACCAGAATTATTATTGCTTTAAAAGATAGATAATCCCTTTATTACCTATTCCCCAGTTTTGCATAACCAACACAGTTATATTAATATACTTTTAACCTCTGTGATTATCTTGTATATAAGCCTCTGCAAAGTTCAAACTGCCCCTTTATTTCAGTTCTTTTGACAGACTTGCAGTTTAGCCAATCAGTGCCTGCTCCCAGATAACTTCACGTGCACGTGCACAGTGTTATCTATATGAAATACATGAACTAACACCCTCTAGTGGTGAAAAACTGTTAAAATGCATTCTGAAAAGAGGTGGACTTCAAGGTCTAAGAAATTAGCATATGAACCTCCTAGGTTAAGCTTTCAACTAAGAATACCAAGTGAACAAAGCAAAATTGGTGATAAAAGTAAATTGGAAAATTGTTTAAAATTACATGCTCTATCTGAATCATGAAAGTTTTTTTTGGCCTAGACTGTTCCTTTAAGTTTTTTGTAAGTAGCCTTTGCTTCCATTCTGATGGCTACTCTTCTATGCACCAAGCCCCATCAATATAAGCCTTAAAGCCTGAACTGCCGCTGCATCTGTGAAAAGGTTTAACATCTAATTGGATCCTTGCAGAGGAAGCCTTATCTGGACCCGTTAAAATCCATGATAAATATAGCCTACACCTGCAGATTCACCTTAATGGCATGTGAAACTAGATTCTTAGCCTTTGGAAAAATCAAACCCTACATGACTGCGTCCATGCATCTGTTAAAAATTCTACCTAATGGAATGAATCTACCAGCGAAGTTCAAAAATCCCAGAAGGGATTGCAACCATCTCAAGGTGGCCCTTCCTGCTTGCAATGTGGTTAAAATAGTATAACTAGCACGTCTGATTGTGTGTGCTGGCAACATACAATCATTTGCTACTCTGTTAATTTCTGTCTCCAGGAATACCAAACAGCTAGATGTGCCCTCTGTTTAATCCTGAGACAATAGTATCCCAAACCTGACCATTAACCCCTTAATGACCACAGCACTTTTCCATTTTCTGTCCGTTTGGGACCAAGGCTATTTTTACATTTTTGCGGTGTTTGTGTTTAGCTGTAATTTCCCTCTTACTCATTTACTGTACCCACACATATTATATACCGTTTTTCTCGCCATTAAATTAACTTTCTAAAAATACCATTATTTTCATCATATCTTATAATTTACTATAAAAAAAATTATAAAATATGAGGAAAAAATGGAAAAAAACACACTTTTTTTAACTTTGACCCCCAAAATCTGTTACACATCTACAACCACCAAAAAAAAACATGCTAAATAGTTTCTAAATTTTGTCCTGAGTTTAGAAATACCTAATATTTACATGTTCTTTGCTTTTTTTGAAAGCTATAGGGCCATAAATACAAGTAGCATTTTGCTATTTCCAAACTACTTTTTTTCAAAATTAGCGCTAGTTACATTGGAACACTAATATCTTTCAGGAATCCCTGAATATCTATTGACATGTATATATTTTTTTTTAGAAGACATCCCAAAGTATTAATCTAGGCCAATTTTGGTATATTTCATGCCACCATTTCACCGCCAAATGCGATCAAATACAAAATATCGTTCACTTTTTCACAAATTTTTTCACAAACTTTCGGTTTCTCACTGAAATTATTTACAAACAGATTGTGCAATTATGGCACAAATGGTTGTAAATGCTTCTCTGGGATCCCCTTTGTTCAGAAATAGCAGACATATATGGCTTTGGCATTGCTTTTTGGTAATTAGAAGGCCGCTAAATGCCGCTGCGCACCACACGTGTATTATGCCCAGCAGTGCAGGGGTTAATTAGGGAGCTTGTAGGGAGCTTGTATGGTTAATTTTAGCTTTAGTGTAGTGTAGTAGACAACCCAAAGTAATGATCTAGGCCCATTTTGGTATATTTCATGCCACCATTTCACCGCCAAATGCGATCAAATAAAAAAAAAAACGTTAAATTTTTCACAATTTTAGGATTCTCACTGAAATCATTTACAAACAGCTTGTGCAATTATGGCACAAATGGTTGTAAATGCTTCTCTGGGATCCCCTTTGTTCAGAAATAGCAGATATATATGACTTTGGTGTTGCTTTCTGGTAATTAGAAGGCCGCAAAATGCTGCTGCGCATCACACGTGTATTATGGCTAGCAGTGAAGGGGTTAATTAGGAAGTTTGTAGGGAGCTTGCAGGGTTAATTTTAGCTTTAGTGTAGAGATCAGCCTCCCACCTGACACATCAGACCCCCTGATCCCTCCCAAACAGCTCCCTTCCCTCCCCCACCCCACAATTGTCCCCGCCATCTTAAGTACTGGCAGAAAGTCTGCCAGTACTAAAATAAAAGCTTTTTGGGGGGTATAGGTTTTTTTTTTTAAAAAAATAATAATTATTCTGCTGTATAGGACCCCCCTTAGCCTCCAACCTCCCTGATCCCCCCCAAAACAGCTTTGTAACCTTCCCTATCTGCCTTATTGGGGCCATCTTGGGTACTGGCAGCTGTCTGCCAGTACCCAGCTTATACAAAAAAGTGCTTTTTTTTCTTAAGTTTTTTTTTTTCTGTAGTGTAGCTTCCCCAAACCCCCCCCCCACCACCACCACAAACCCCAACCACCTCATTGATTGTTTTTTTTCTTCAGTTATTTTAAACTGATTGCACCTTTTTCTGTAGTGTAGCGGTTCCCACCCGCTCCCTCCCCGTGCACGCGCCCGCCCCCGCCCTCCCGTGCATGCGCGCGCGTCCGTGCGCGCCCCCGGGCATCCCCGCCCACGATCCCGCCCCCCTCCACATCTCCAGGGCCATCGATGGCCGCCACCCGCCTCCCGGTAATGCTCCCACCCACCAACGAAGGAAGCCACCGATCTCCGGTGCAGAGAGGGCCACAGAGTGGCTCTCTCTGCACCGGATGGCTTCAAAAGGTTATTGCAGGATGCCTCCATATCGAGGCATCACTGCAATAACCGGAAAGCAGCTGGAAGCAAACAGGATCGCTTCCAGCTGCTTTCCACACCGAGGACGTGCAGGGTACGTCCTCAGGCATTAACTGCCTTTTTTTTGAGGACGTACCCTGCACGTCCTCGGTCGTTAAGGGGTTAAACTAACCATTGAGGTAAGTGCCCAACATGTTCCAGATCTGGCTAAACCTTGCAGTAGAAAGTCATCTAGATAATGAACCACCAAATCTAGGCCCACCTTAAGACCACCCAATGCAAAAAAAAAGCTGAACTGCTCAAAATAAGTAACTGAGATTGAACAGCTCAATGGGAGACAAAGGTCCATGTAACACTGACCCCTGACCTGGAAACAGATTAGATAGAAACTCTTGGAGTGGATAGGGGGAAGCTAAAATGTGGACTCAATGTCAACCTTCACCATTTCCACTTGTGGAACCAACCTTTGTACCATTGCTGAGGCCAATTCAAAAGACTGATAAATTACAGATGCATTTCCTCATCTAGCATATCATCAATTAGAGGGCCCTCCTGCCTGATCATGAGCCCCTGGATCCCCACTTACCTAAATTCCAACTGTGAAAGCGCTCCTTCCCTTTTCTTCTCCCCTCCAACGCACATCTGTATCTCTCACACTCTCCTCATTGCCGGCTGAACAATATGGCACCCGACCAGTAGGCAAAACGCGAGTGCAGGGCTGAGATGAAAGAACAAGGATTAGCTTGGGAGCAGAGCTCACCGCCTAAACCACAGGCAGAAAAGGGATGAGAAGTTAAAGAACGCCCAAGCCCTAAAGGGGCAGGAATATTGCCAAGGAAAGAAAAGGGAAGACCAGAAGAAATTGAGGGGAAGAAAAAGAAACAGAAGGAAAAGAGAAAGGGGAAGAAAACATTAGACCACTAGAAGAAGAAAGGGCAAAATAGAGTAAACTGGGAGAAAATGAGAGGCAGAGGAAGATACAGGGGCAAATAAAGAAGCAATCTCCCCCCTCCTGACCAAACTCACTGCCTCAGCCTACATACGGCTCATTTGTATGCACCAAAAAATTAAATATTACAATTTTTTAGATAAAGAGAACCTTGGCTTTTTAGTGGAAGTGGTTGTGGAAAATAGTAAAACAAATCAAGAATTGAAATATTACTGTATGTTGATAGGAAGCAAGCAGACTATGTAGGTCTTCTTGATCTGCCATTAAATCTATTTCTTATTATGGGCTAGATTACAAGTGGAGTGCTATCATTTGCACATGAGCAATATCAGCTTTTTTTCGTTTTTTGGGAAGAGTCGGAAATAATGCTTTTATTATGAGTTGAAAGTAAACGCATTTGCTTGAGCACAATCGGGAATTACGCTCATCTGAATAGAGCTACTTGAGAGTTTGTGAAACGCTAGGATTGACCATTGGAAAAAATAAAGGGGACTTACATTCATGAAGTATAAAATACTTCATGCTGAAAGCTCGTTTATTTGTTTCAAGCGTTCATCGCACTGAGCTGCTCAGGCAGCCCATGGCAGAACGCTGTTTTGCTAAGAGTTTAGGTTTCCACCTCTTAGCAAATAGCTGTGCGGGAAATCTGGCGCCACACAGTGCCAATATAAAAGTAGAGTCTATCACGCAAAGATCCCAAAGAGGAACAAACTTCCAGGAGCTACTGCCAAGCTCCAAACGATATCAAGAAAAAAGGAGAAATTCCTCATGTAGCAAACAGTATTCTTTATTACATAACAGGAACAGACATTGGCCCCGAAACATCGTGTTTATGTCTGTTCCTGTTATGTAACAAAGAATACTGTTTTCTACATGAGGAATTTCTCCATTGCTTTTATCTTGCCACACAGCGCAAGCCGGATTTCCCGCACGGCTATTGGCTAAGAGGTGAAAATGTCACCTCTCAAGCAAAACAGTATTCTGCCGTGGGCTTCCTGAGCAGCTCAGTGCAGCAAACGCTTGAAACAAATACATTTTATACTTCATGAATGAAAGTCCCCTTTATTTTTTTTGCAATGTTCAATCCTAGCGTTTCACAAACACTAGGATTGACAATCACTTTAAAGTACATTTACACTAATTTTTTATAGAATCTGATAAAAAAAAATACCAAAAAAGTTATAAGGGCTCAAAGACATACAGTATGGTATAAGGTGTTTGACAAAAAAAGGGCTGCAAAGGGGCTTTAGCATATATATGCATACATAGATATGTATAAATAAATATATGTGTGTATATATTTATATATATATATATATATATACATATGTATATATCTGTGTACAAATGTATTTGTGTTTTACTGTATATTTACTCTATATATTTCACATTCCAATAATTCTTCACTTACAGGATAATGTAATTTATATTGTGAATACTTATTTTGATATACAGTATATCTTTATATGTATATATATCTATACCTGTATATCTATTATAGTTATATAGCTATAGATACATATTTTACATTATCATTATTTATATATATATATATATATATATATATATATATTTATATATATATATATGTATATATATATATATATATATATAAAACAAAAATTATTTTAAATTATACATAGTGTAAAATATATATATCTATATATATATATATATATATATATATATATTATGGATTATTTAGATTTTTTTTTACAGTATGTATAATATTTTTAAATTTTTTAAATATTTTATTTAATATTTCAATAATGCACATTGAAGTTATCAATTCTTCGTGTGCGCTAACCCAACAGCGGGAGACCTAAATAGTGAACCTCAATGCAATTCTTATGTTCTTCACATAGAAAAAAAAATGTAATTTTTATTACCAAATATATATTTCTATTTATATGTGATAATGTTAATGTAAAATAGATATCTATACCTATATATCTATAGGGGTATATAGAAGTTTGATATATTGTGATAGAGTACAATGTAATTAATTACTAGATCAGACACCAAAGCGTTAAATATTTCACCTGGGATGTATAGAAATAGGCATAGTATTGGACTCCTGTATCAAATGCGTAAGGACGCCCAGTCAGATTATTCGTTGGGCGAAATACGTGTTGCACATTGTTAGCCATGCCCACTGGTGCTCCGTGAGTGTGGGGTTTGTTTGGATGAGTCTCTGATATTACCCCAAAAGTGTGGGAACTCACCAAGACTTCCACCCTCCCTCACAATTAATATTGTTTATATATATATATATATATACACACACACTGTATGTATATGTAGATAATCTATACAATTTGGTTAATGAAAGCAAATTAAATCCAATGAAGGGTTGAATGGTTGCCTTTGGGCCCGAGAATCTTCCTCTGTCACAGTCTCATACATTTGAGGTGCAATAGTCCTATTTCTGCTGAGGGGAGCTAAATAACCCCAGAGCAAGCCACACAGAAATGTAAGCACCATGTGTTACACACATTGCGGGGTAATAACACAACAGGACCGCTGACCGCTGAATTGTAGGAAGTGTTACTGCCCATTACTAGAGGATCTCACTATCCCTCTAACCAGACTGTGCCCCAGCTCCTCCCACCAGCAGCAGCAGCAGTATTTACTGAAGCATTTCTGTTCTCTGTCCAGAGGGAACTTAGTTCCTCCTGCAAAAATAGTGCAGGAACGACGTTCCCATGCGTTCCCGCTCGACTTGACCCCTGTATTATCCTGATGCTGATTTGAGCGGTCCGGTAAGTGGATTAATTGTGGAACATCTGGATGGGCTGTGTATAATTCCGGAGCAGTGGTGGAAGTGAGACGTCACTTCCACGGCGGATACAGCTGAATACCAAGGGTATAAGTGTATGGTCAACAAAACTGTTATACTACCACTCTAGGATGACTGCATACAGCATCTGTGTTTTTTTGCTCAAAGATCATCATATATGTGACTCCACTATCAGTATTATCTGCTTATTTATGCTGAACTGCTACATCCATCTCTGCCTTTGCATGGCTGGACACACTGGCTGCTTTATAGGAACTCACTGTTATCTCCTGCTTTGCATGATTAATATGCTTTGCTCCTTTGACTGAATAAGATTTATTTGATGTTTTGCTTTTTATTTAAAGCTTACTGTGCATCAGATTTGCCCCTGTAGCAAGGGAACTTTATATTACAGTCTTGTGTTTGTGTTTATCATGCTATTAGGACTTTTAATGAGCAGTTAGGGAGTTACATGTTTGTTAAATTATGTTATGTACTTATAACTAATCCCACTGAAGTTTAAGTGGGTAATAAACAATTTGGGATGATTTTTAATTCATGCTGTTGCTCTCATTTTTGAGTCATCTGTCTGTTCTCTTTTTTTCAATTGGATTTTATATGATTATTTGCTGTATAAAGCTTTCCTTTTTGATTTATTTCAAGTGATAGGTGTTCGGGTTTTTTTTCTGCACTCTCCATTGACATCTATGTGGAAACAGGGCCGGCTCAACCATGGGACCAAGTGGGTCCAATGGACCCAGGCAGCACTTGACAAGGGGCAGCACTTCAGTGGCTGTCAGTCACTGTCAGACCCAGACTACTCCTATCCTCTGTCTCTGTAGGGGAAGTCACAGGCTCTCAGCAGCATAACCTTATTATACACAAAGACACAGAACTGGTCAGGGGCGATATTCAAAGTGGGCGAAGTGCATCTCTTCCCTAACTTATTGCACAATTGTGGATAAGCATTGGTTGCATACAGGTCGGTAGGCAGACTTAGTAAGGTCAAAGGCCAGGCTAGTAGGTTAATATTGTATTCTGTAAAGTTACTTCTGGGAGGGGGCGTCATTTCATTCTCTGACTCAGGCAACACAGTATCTTGAGCTGGCCCTGTGGGGAGAATATGTTAACACGGTTGCAATCTTTGTTTAGCATGCATCAGCTTTCACTCACGCGCAAACTTTTTACTTCCAACTGGTAATACGTGCGCTACCTGATGCACGCAAAAAGTTTCCGTCTAGCGAAGTTTACGCTCCACTCATGATCTAGCCCTTTGTCAGCAGCATGTATAGCCGCTCTATCAAGTCTTTCCTATCTGAGTGTGTCTTGTACATATAACCAACCAAAACATATTTTATTTTCATTGCTATTTCAATCGTTTGTTTACAGCAAACCACAGGAAGCTTCTCCTTGCTCTCTAAATGCAACCGCTAAGCTTCTTATATATATGTATGAAATGCAAGATTGAAGATGTTCACACAAAGAAGAATGAGCTTATTTACATAATGCATTTCATTCATGCACACATTTTCTGTTTAATTTATGTGTTTAGAATTCAATGATGGGCAGATTGCTGAGTAAAAAAGACAATATGTCTGAAGAGCTGTGCTGACATAACCAGTATTTTAGAGTTATGGCCTTGATTTTTAAAGTGATGGTAAACTCTCCCCTTTTTAAAAACATATCCAGAATGTTAGTGATATTTTAGATCAAGTTTCATTCATCAGTTGTAATAACAATGCGTAATAACATACTTTTATAATATAGATATAACATTCAAATATCCCGCGCTAAGCTGCCCACTTCAAAAGTAAAATTTTCTGTGAGCTAATGCTTTAAATTGTTCTTAAATCAGCACTCTAGCTACAACAAAAGTGCCATAAGGGAAGAGCGCTGATTGGACAACAATTTAAACCGTTAGCTCACAGAACAATTTACTTTTGAAGTGGGCAGCGGAGCGCAGGGTATTTGAATTTTATATCTATATTAAAAAGTAAGTTTAAGCGCAACTTTATTACAACTGATGGATTATTTACCGGGTCACTTTTTGCTCTCTGTTTTCATGCACTTTGTCCTAAAACCATTAAAGGGATACTAAACCCAATTTTTAAGCATGGAATTTTAAGCAACTTTCTTATTTACTCCTATTATCAATTTTTCTTTGTTCTCTTGCTATCTCTATTTAAAAAGCAGTAATTAAAAACATAGGACCCGGACAATTTTAGGTTCAGCACCCTGGATAGCGCTTGCTTATTGGTGGCTACTTTTAGCCACCAATAAGTAAGCATAAGCCAGGTTATGAACCAAAAATTTATAAACCGGAAAATCTGTACTAGTAATAACACAGATCACCTATAGGAGGCGCTATACAACAGTGGTAAAAGTTACCCAAGTGTTAGACGTGCATTTTGTAACACCAAATACATAATAAAAAATGTAAAAAAGCAAGATAAAAAATATATAAAATATATACAAATGAATATATATATATACACACGTGGCACTAAGTTGTGGCCAATGTGAGAGGTATATGGAGAAAGTCCCACAAAAGTCTGTATGAGGAAAAGGCAGCTCTCGGTCTTCACTCCAAAAATGATGTGACTTCTAAGATGGATAACTGTAATCAAAACATAAACAGAGGCGCCAAATGTGTAGGTCAATGGAAACCACAGAATTCAAGCTAAACAAGATACAGGGTACTCACAAACGTGAAGGCACTCTCTTGTGCCTATTAGAAGCAGGCTGGTATTCAATCAGCAAACCAGCTGGCTGTGCAAAGGAGTCCACGTCGTGGTGTCCTGTAACAGTGGATCTCCGGAACGGCAACCCTTGCCTGGGTAGCTTCCTACGAATTGGAGAAGGGAAGAAAGGCTAAACAGCCCTTGGGTTACTTGGGAGGAGATTGAAACACACACACACCAGTCTTTGTAAATAGTAGAACTAGTATTTATTATTGTACAGAATAAAAATACCAGCAATGTAACAAATTACAGCTGGGTGTGTTCCAATCTGGCACCTCTATGGAGGAGACAAACCCCGCGACAAACCAAAAGAAAAGGCCTTACCCAAACGGGGAAGGAGAGGGAGAGGGAAAACCAACAAAAAAGATAAACTCCAAAAACTGAAAAAAGGTATTTTTAATCTTTCTTCCCATCATCTCACCGATGATGAAGTGAGGGTTTTGGGAAGAGGATTATCATATTGCCCTCCCAATCCCCACAATATTTTTTAACTGTTTGTGGACCTCAATAAATACACCCGTAAATTGTCGCTGCAGAGGTATTTTGCAGTTAAGGCCCTAAGAAAACAAAATACTGAAGGGGTTCCGGTATTGTTAAATTCCCAACAGACCAGAAACCCTACATCTATATTAATGTATGACCCCAGTCAATTAACGGAAGAATTGTTTGAGTGAATAATCCATACTTCTTTGGCACCTTCCTCCACTTTTCATCCACCCAAAGAGGAGGTATCCTATATTGATTTGTACCAGCAATTAGTCTTAGAAGATTTTGAATCCATGCCCAAAAGAATCATGGGGAAAAAACGAACTTGGCCTAATGAAGCCAGGGCCCTTAGAAGCCTGACGGATGACAAGAATTTGGTCATCCGTCAGGCGGATAAGGGTGGGGGTATAGTTCTACAGAATTATTCAGACTATATCAAAGAGGCCCGTCGTATATTGGATGATAAAGACTATTATATAAAATTGTCTTATGATCCAACTATTGATTTTACCAGGAAACTTAACCTCTTACTAGAACAAGGTTTCATTGGTGATATCCTCACGAAAAAAGAAAAGAGATACCTCACACCTGATCACCCCAGTACCCCATATTATTATCACCTCCCCAAACTTCATAAAGATGATAAAGTTCCCCCCGGTAGGCCCATTATAGCGGGCATCAATAGCATCACAGACAGGTTGTCCGAGTACATAGACATCTATCTCCAGAAGTACGTGATTAACTTACCGTCTTATATCAAAGACACCAGAGACCTACTTAACAAACTATCTGGCATTAAATAAAATAGTAGAAATTATTTTTGGCTCTCATGTGATGTCGGGTCCCTCTACTCAAATATATCTCATGACTTAGGGATACTATCAACACAGCTATATTTGAGTAGAGATCTTTACATGCCTGGGAAGCAAAAGGAATACCTGATATCACTCATCAATTTTATTTTGAAACACAATTATTTTCAGTTTTTGGATACTTTTTATTTACAGATTAAAGGAACGGCCATGGGCACCAGATTTGCCCCCAGTTTTCAAATCTTTTTATGGGTCAATTTGAGAATCTATATATTTACAACTCGCAATGGAGGGGCAATCTGGTGTTCTATGGCCATTATATAGATGATTTTATTTTTATTTTTGATGGATTAGAATCGGAAGCTCTCAAATTTGTTTCACATTTGAATCATAATAATATGGGTATAAGTTTTTCACACAATTTACAAAAGGACCAGATAGAATTTTTAGACATCATACTTGCCTGGGACCCTTGGGGCAATATATCAACGTCTACCTACTTTAAAAAGGTAGACTGCAACAATTTCCTACATTTTTCCAGCAACCATTTAACGAAATGGAAGACAAACATTCCATTTAGTCAGTTTTGTCGACTACGTAGGAATTGTAGCACATTGGAACAATATAACCAGCAAGCTCCCATTCTATCATCCAGATTTATAGAGAAGGGGTACCCTCCTGAACTTATCAGTAAGGGCTCACAGAGAGCCAGGGATCTGAACAGAGAACAACTATTATCAATAGCTTCCAATTCAGACAAACATGAGAACAAAGAAGAGTTGAATTTTAACAAACAACCACTCTTTGTTACACAATACAACTCCAATCATAAAAACATCAATAAAGTTCTAAAGAAACACTGGCTGATCTTATTAAAAGATCCGATTTTAAACAAAACGCTCCCATTACAACCGAAACTGGTTTTTAAAAGAGCACCTTCCTATAAACAAAAACTAGCCCCAAGTAAGGTGGTCATGTCAAAAAGGAAGGTAGCTAATACACCTAAATTAGGAAAAAAGATAGGAAACCATATCTTCAATAAGAAGGGAGTATATAAATGTGGAAAGAAACTCTGCCATATGTGCAAACATATTACCCATGGAACCACTAGTATAGTGTCATATAGTAATGGGGAAAAATTCACCATCAAAAGTAAAATAACTTGTGACTCCAGCTACGTCATATATGCACTTTCGTGCAAATGTGGGATACAGTACATAGGCAGGACCTGTAGGAAGGTCAGAACCAGATGGAGTGAACATCTGAGGAACATCAAAGTGAAATCATCTAAACATAGTGTATCCAGACATACCTGTGAACAGTACACATCTGGAAAATGTTCATTTAAAATCACTCCAATAGAAAACATCCCGAAAAGTAATTTGTACAACAGGTTTACTAAACTCAGACAAAGGGAGACCTATTGGATTTTTAAATTCAATAGTTTGTTTCCCACAGGCCTGAATTAGGTCATAGACTCAGCTGTATTTATATGATGTCATCAGTCATTCTATACAATATTTGGTTAAATTTTGGGGAGATTTTTATTTTTAGATTTTTATTTTTATTTTTATCTTATTTCACTCTTATTTTTATTTTCACAATTCATCACTGTTGAGAAAGGTAAATATATTGATTTTTTTATTAATATATTGGTGGTTTCTTTAGATATTATGTACACTGGACTTTCACCCCCCACTTGTTGCTTAATAATATACAACAGTGAGGTTTATGAATATGTTTCATTCACCCCCAACATTACCTTTATACCATTGATCAGAACGATCATTATAATTATATCACATAATGGAACTTTAGGCCACTCACTTATATAGTATGGGTTTTAAGTCACCCATTCATAACCCGTTTTTTACTTTGTGATTACACAAAAACAACTAGCACTTATCACCTTTGATATCCTTTCACAGATGTAAATATGAACGTTTACATCTCTATCTTAGAAGATTACTTAATAATAATTAGGCAGGTTTCCTTGATATATATATAGTTAGATATCAATTGTCTATGTATGCACTCACGCCATGGTTATCTCTTACATCACTAGTAGAATTTCCTTTTTTAGCATTAGATCCACCATACCCATATGCACTTATGCATTCACTTTATGCTTTTGATATGGTTGGTCATATTAAAAGACTACCTTAATTTCTTTTGCTCACATGCCTTTTCATATTCCAATATAATTATTACGAGCAGAGTAGCAATTTTCACTTTCACTTTATAGGGTCCATTACATGACGACACCCCCATGTATTGTATTTAACATACACATACATTATCTTATAGATCGAGTTTTTTATGTATTACATATACATGTGCCGTATATCTAATAACTTGATTTATTGTTGTGTATTTATAATCACATTAAACTGTTCATAATTTTTTGTAAGTATTGCATTGTGTATTGTTTACATAGAAGCAATATACCGCTCAAGGGTGGGTGCTTACGAATTATATTTACAGATATACACATAGTTATTATTATTTTCCAGTCACTTTTATCGTTACTATTTGACATATTTCGGCAAGTTCTCAATTTTAGCCAATCAGATGGCTGGCCACACACACCACATTGACCAATCCCTCTTTGGGCGCAATTTGTATAGACTAGGGAAATACTATTCAGTCCCAGTTCCATACACTAGCGCTTACATCACATCCGCCTGAGCGGGTATCCATGGAGACCAGACGGCGAACAATACTATTACATTCCTGTGAGATTACACCTACGAACTAAACATGCAGGCATGATGGTACTTGTAGTCCATTTACCATTAGGACACAGACCAATCGGACGTAGCATGTGACACAAGCCTCCCAAAATATGGTTACGATTGGCTAACAAGATTGCACTCACGTAGTTTGTTTATATAGGTACATGTGCAAACTTTTACATGATCGGCAAAAGATAATATTTAGAAAATTGCACGACCACCTACTTATAAAATATTGTTCTTAGGGAAATAGGAAAATAATCATAATTGGGCACATAATCAATAACACTAGTTTAATCATTGCAACAAGTGGGTGTGTGGGGAAAGGAAGGGTCCTATTGGTTTATGTGAAGGAAGGGGAGTGTTTATTGAAAACATGTGGTTACTGAGCCCTATTTAAGGGGAACTAAGACACAGTCAGAGTACACAAGCCTAAGGAAACGGGATTACCCCCGAGAAACGTGTCACTTTCTATCTCTGTATGGTATAGGAGATTTGATTTTAACACACCCAGCTGTAATTTGTTACATTGCTGGTATTTTTATTCTGTACAATAATAAACACTAGTTCTACTATTTACAAAGACTGGTGTGTGTGTTTCAATCTCCTCCCAAGTAACCCAAGGGCTGTTTAGCCTTTCTTCCCTTCTCCAATTCGTAGGAAGCTACCCAGGCAAGGGTTGCCGTCCCGGAGATCCACTGTTACAGGACACCACGACGTGGACTCCTTTGCACAGCCAGCTGGTTTGCTGATTGAATACCAGCCTGCTTCTAATAGGCACAAGAGAGTGCCTTCACGTTTGTGAGTACCCTGTATCTTGTTTAGCTTGGATTCTGTGGTTTCCATTGACCTACACATGTGGCGCCTCTGTTTATGTTTTGATTACAGTTATCCATATTATGAACCAAAAATTGGCAGGCTCCTGAATCATTAAAGAAAAAAATTGGGTTAAGTATCCCTTTATGGGGAATTGTTAATATTTTTTTCTATTATGTTTAACTGTTGTTCTTTCTTATACATATTAAAAGTATATTACTACACAAAAAAAATTTGGACAGAACTACTCTAATCTAATAACGTGAGAAATTCCAGGTTTCTACTAAAAGCAATATAAAATAATTATAAGGAAAAGAGGTATGAAAGTAACAAGTCTTTCACAGCAGCTAGTGAAGACATAATGGACTAGATTACAAGTGGAGCGCTAATTTATCAAATGCTCGTGGCTGGTTAATGCTACCGCAAGCTCGCGGTAGCAATTAGAGCTCTTAAAATTAACCAGAGATCAGATATCTGGTAAATTTTCAAAATGTCCCCCATAATAAACTGTATGGTTTCTGTAATAAAGAAAATATGAGCATCTTAAATTTTTCCAAAAATCACTGCATGAAGCAGTATTTAGGGATTTAAGTTAGATGTGAGGTGCTGAAAAAAAAAATGGCACTGAAAAGTGCCTTTACATAGCGGTCTATGAGGACTGTGTGTTCCCTGTAAATTTATATTTATGTGTTAATATGTGTGCGCTGGTATTACTAGTGGAGCGCAAATATCGTGCTTGCGTAAGCGATATTTTATGTTCCACTCGTAATCTGGCCCAATATGTGTAAACCATCTCTTTACTTAGGAGGTTGTATATTCAAAATTAAGAAAAATGAAACGTATTGATTGATAATATTTATAAAGCTTATAATAATTTTAAACCAAAACGTTTGGCTCAGTGCTTTACATTAGTAAAACATACTGATGATAATAGATCAGTTGAGTCAGGAGCCCCCTATGTTCAGTCATGGACAATATACACATTTAGACCAATAGCCTCAATCATAACACAGCAGAGGCCAGATTACTACCATTTTGTTTTGTTTGCCTAAAATGGATTTGGTTCCTTTGCATTGGTATTTTATATTGCTGTTTTGTGGAATAATGCTTTCCTCTTATATTTGTATATTTTTGAAGAGAGTTATGTGAGTTATGTTTATTAGTCATGGTGTCTTGGAATTGTTTCATTTATTAGACATAACAATTTGTTGCACAATGTGTTTTTTTATACAGCATCTTTAATGTAAGAGAAGACAATGCTACATCAGACACTGTTCTTTCCCCCTGCCTGTCACTCGGTGCTCTCTGCATGCAGGGCCCCAGATGCACACACTACCTCTTGTCCTCACATTGTGTAAGAATCTGGGGGATGGGGAGCAGTAATCCATGACTAATGGGCTTCCCTTTACATTGAAAAGCAAAGAGAAGCTGTAGGTCACCCTGTGCCCCCCAGAAACAAAGATGGGAACAGGAAGAAAAGGGCAGCTCTCATTGAGATGTCAAGGCAGAAAACCCGTCCAGCGGGCCCTGGCCTGCTCTCACGCAGGGATGGGGCACAGTGCAACTTCATTTAGTCTTTGGGAACGACAGAGAGATGTGAAAACATTCATTGCTGCATAAAGGACTTTGTAGAAGTGTCACAGTACTGCAAGGACCATATTTACTTGCATTGCACTCTGTGTTTAACTGTTTTGGTCTTTGATGACATTTTTAATCCTCACTCCCTGTTACTGGTATCTCATAGCAGACAGATTACTTTTTGTGCTTGTAAATCACTTTTTGTATATAACTTTTATTTACATAGATTGAGAAGTACAATATAAAACAATATACCAATATAACAACATATTATAAGTTCACAAAACACAAAGATAATCATTTCCATTGTTACACCAATAACTTTTAATGAACATTTTTACAGATCTGATTCAATTTTCATATTAACAAAAACATAAAAAAAAATAGAAGAAAAGTTCAATCAAACCACAAATGTCTCTCAAATCGTTTTGCTTTTAAAACAGGGCTATATTATTACTTCTAATGACTGCAGTAAATTCTGCACCTAGTCATTAATTCCAATTTTCTCAAAGCCTTGCATAACTTGGCTCCTTTTAATTAAAGAGCTCATAATGAATGCATGCATCCCAACACGTGAGTAATTAAGTCCTTTCATTCATTGTAGATCTCCAGAACTTCTGATGGCTCAGAACAGAAAATATAATGAATCCCAGTTGAGCTTGGTTATCTGGTGTGTTACAACAGTTCTAGTAATAGCAGAATAACTAGTGTACACGTCAACTGGATTACTGGCATTAAAAGAACAATTTCTTACAGATTACATACAAAGTACTGTTATCAGATAACTGTATTTCAGAGCAAAATTGAATTAAAGGGACAGTAAATAAATTTGTAATAACGAGACTTTTCTAATGTCTTGTTATTGAATAACATTTCGGCCAAGTCTTCATATTTAAAAAACAAACACGAAATTAACATATTGCTTGCTACAATTCTTTTTCAATAGCCAAACTCCAGCCATCACTTGTCTTACCTGGAGGAACCAATCCAGGCTTAAAGTGAAAATAAATGTACCGGTTTTGGGATCGTCAGTATTATTTTTAGTACAAAATTAACATGACTTTTATTCATCGTTTTTTTCTAACTTATCTGAAAAACAAGTTTTAGCCGCAATTAAAGTATATTTTTAGCTATGAAAAATTCAACCTGTTTTTTAGATGTTATTTTATTTCCTGATCACATTTTTTAATTATCCTATTGAAGTTCTGGCCGTTAGGCTACGTCATCTGCCTAATTTTTATTCTGCACAGACGGCAAATATTTTTTTGGCCCGATTATGTTAGGCGCGCGCTCCCAATTTGCGCATGCGCATAACATTTGTTAGTGAAGAAACCTAGAACATCATCTGCTTTGACTGCGGTCCCGGTCACGGATGTCAGAAATGCAGCTGCTCTATTTTGCAAATCACATAGTACTGAATGAATACATTCTTGTTATTCATTGATTACTATGCTTCTAACGCGATTGACGCATGCACGTTGGATACAGGGTTATCAGAGAATCGCATGCACAGTAGAGTGAAAAATCAACGATTCGCGCATTTGTGATACGTATAGAGCGGGTGGGACCACTCTATACGTCAACACACAGAATTATAGGAAGTAGAAGATGGGAGGATTCAGAATGAGAACGGTCTGAAAATTATATGTTAATAAAACTTCAATAATTGAAATAAATCTGGAGAAAAAAAATAGCGATCTTAATATATTAATGTAATACAATACATGAATGTGTTCTAAAGGGACAAACTTTACTTTCACTTTAAAGGGACAGTGTACAGTTTTTTCCCCTATCGTTTTTGTAATGCCATAACTATCATTTAGAATTAGGTTAGATCCAGTGTATGTATAAATATACATATATATATATATTTATTTATCATTTATTTATTTTTTCACTGTGCATGGCGGGATAACCTGGTGACATCAGCTGTAGTGTGAAATCTGTGACTAGCCCAATAAAAGCTTGTTCACAGCAACCTCTGACATGGATGTGAGAGAGACAGTAGTGCACAGACAGTGAGAGACAGAAAGATAGAATGTGCCAGTGAAAGTGAGAATTAAGGGACTCAGAGAGGAAAGAGACAGGAGAGAATGTGAGATTGCGGGAGATGTATGGTGGAGACAGTCTGGGAGAAAATTGCTTTGTTCTCTTGGTATTTCTAATTGAAAGCTAAACCTAGGAAGGCTCATATGATAATTTCTAAGCCCTTGAAGGCCGCCTCTTATCACATGCTTTTTTATTTGCTTTTCACAACAGGGGAGAGCTAGTTCATGTAAACCTTGAAGATAACATTGTGATCACGCCCGTGGATTGTGGCAGACACTGCACTTATTGGCTAAAATGAAAGTCAATAGATAATAAATAAAAAGTCATGTGATCAGGGGGTTGTCAGAAGATGCTTAGATACAATTTAATCACAAAGGTAAAAAGTATATTAATATAACAGTGTTGGTTATGCAAAACTGGGGAATGGGTAATAAAGGGACTATCTATCTTTTAAAACAACAATTCTGGTTTTGACTGTCCCTTTAAGTGAGAATGATGATGGATTATTCTAAGACAGTTGAATATGGATAGTGATGCTTAAAGGGACATTCCAGTCAAAATTTAAATACACATAGATGAATTACACCTTTGAATAGAAACGTATTTGCAATATACATGTATTGGCAAAAATGCTTCTAGTAAAGGTTACCTCTGTTTTAGTGTTAAAGGGACAGTCAACACCATAATTTTTGTTGTTTTAAAAGATAGATAATCCCTTAATTACCCATTCCCCAGTTTTGCATAACCAACACAATTATAATAATACATGTTTTACCTCTGTAATTATCTTGTATCTAAGCCTCTGTAGACTGCCCCCTTATTTCAGTTATTTTGAAAGACTTGCATTTTAGCCAAACAGTTCTCACTCAGTAAATTCACCTGCATGAGCTCAATGTTATCTATATGAAGCACATGAACTAACGCCCTCTAGTGGTAAAAAAAACTGTCAAAAATGCATTCAGATTATAGGCGGCCTTCAAGGTCTCAGAAATTAGCATATGAACCTCCTAGGTTTAGCATTCAACTAAGAATACCAAAAGAACAAAGCAAAATCTGTGATAAAAGTAAATTGGAAAGTTGTTTAAAACTACATGCCCTATTTGAATCATGAAATTTTTTTTTTGGACTTGACTGTCCCTTTAACATTTTTCTCTGCACGTGCATGTGAGGTATAGCAAGTTATTCTCCACCAGAATTTTAAATACTGCAGCTCCTCAGAGCTCTTGTATCATGTCAGCAATTAACACATCAGATGGTACAAGAACCTTAGTCTCTCTGAGCAAGTGCTGTGTTCAAAATGCTGGTGCACGGTGCATACTTAAATACACTTTAGAAACCGCTATAGCTTTCACTAGAAGCATTTTTTCTAATACATGTATATTAAAAAAATGCTTCTATTCAAAAGTGAAATGCATTCATGTGAATTCTAATTTTGGCTGGAATGTCCCTTTAATGTACAATGTGTGCTCTTAGTACATGTTGGCGTGATCTACTTATTTGCATCTTAGCTACTATTGGTGGTGCTCACAGGGCATCTTCGCTCTGCCTGTCTCTAAAGGCGTACATACCAGCCTTGTGTCACACACACCCTAGAGGGGGACTTTTTTAGGTAAAATATTTTTATCTTACTAAGTTGATTTTTTCAGGCAATGGAATCATATATTTGATTTTTTTAAATTGTTAAATGTATTAACTTTTTGCTTATTGTGTGTACTCTACCCTGTCATTATGTTATTATAAAGTGCATTGTTTTGCATTTGCTATCTGCTAAAGTAAATTAGGGAAATATATGTAGCAGGGTTAGCATTGATACGTTAGCAGGGTGCATTTCGAGCTCTGAGAGAAAGAAAATTCACAATTTTTAGAGCTACATTACATGAAAAGGGGGCAAAATAAATTATGAAAATATATTATGCATAACTAAATCTTTTATATAAAGATTCCAGGAGTTTACTGTTTTTTTAAGCAAACAAAAAACAATTAACTAAACTAATAGGTTACACATATAAAGACAAATCATTGCAACTATTAGTGCAACATTTGCCTTTGTAGAAAAAAATACAAATATATACATTTCTAATTATACCACAATTTACCCTCACTGCATGTATTTGAAAGTTTACAATTGTTTTGAGTGCATTCAAAGAGTGTTATTCTGTTACACTTCTCTACTAGATATGGCCATAGAATTTTGGTAAAGGGGCCAATTCTTAAAATAAAAGTTGTGAAAGGAAAAAACAGACCAGGATCCAACTTCTCTCTTTTTTTTTTAATGTATTTATTTAGTGTTTTTTTATGTATCTAAATGTTGTTCTCTATGAATCAGTGGCAATGTGTGTCCCTACTCATGCATCCAGTATTATGGAATTTGACAGTGCTTTACACATAACTAATAATAAATAAATAAATGTCTGGAAAAGAAACTTAAATGTATGAATATAAAAAGGAGGTTAAGAAAGAGAGAGAAAAGAAGAAAACAATGTTTGATAGTGATTTGAGCACCCTCATCAATACTGCAGGGTTCAGGCCTGGAGTTGCACTGCTTTGGCATTTTTCTATAATTGGAAGAAACATCACTTTTGCACTTTCACAGAAGTGGAAAGATCACTTGCATGTGTGAGGTGACTGACAGGCAAAAGGTATTATTAGAAGCAGGACCGGTGCTACAATAGAGGCAGACTAGGCATCCGACTTAGGACACCCCTGATGGGGGTGCTAATTAGGTGCATAACATATATATATTTAATGTCAATATATTTTTTTTGCTGCCTAACATGGGCATAATGGCTAGAATGGGAGGGGACTCCCCTGAAACATAGGAAGGCAGAGAGTTTAGGTCAGCCAGATAGAGCATACTATTTTAAACAACTTTGTATTTTACTTCTATTATAAATTTTGCTTCAATTCTCTTTGCATCCTTTTTTGAAGGAGAAACAATGCACTACTGGGAGTTAGCATTAGCTGAACACATAACTAAGCCAATAATATATATATATATATATATATATATATATATATATATATATATATATATATATATATATACAGTGGATATAAAAAGTCTACACACCCCTGTTAAAATGTCAGGTTTCTGTGATGTCAAAAAATTAAACAAAGATAAATCATTTCAGAACTTTTTCCACCTTTAATGTGACCTATAAACTGTACAACTCAATTGAAAAACAAACTGAAATCTTTTAGGTAAAGGTAAATAAAAATAAGAAACTAAAATAATATGGTTGCATAAGTGTGAACACCCTTTTATACCTGGGGATGTAGCTGTGTTCAGAATTAAGCAATCACATTCAAAATCATGTTAAATAGGAGTCAGTACACACCTGCCATCATTTAAAGTGCCTCTGATTAACCCCAAATAAAGTTCAGCTATTCTAGTAGGTCTTTCCTGACATTTTGTTAGTCGCATCCTACAGCAAAAGCCATGGTCCGCAGAGAGCTTCTAAAACATCAGAGGGATCTCATTATTAAAAGGTATCAGTCAGGAGAAGGGTACAAAAGAATTTCCAAGGCATTAGATATACTATGGAACACAGTGAAGACAGGCATCATCAAGTGAAGAAAATATGGTGCAACAGTGACATTACCAAGAACTGGATGTCCCTCCAAAATTGATGAAAAGACGAGAAGAAAACTGGTCTGGGAGGCTGCCAAGAGGCCTACAGCAACATTAAAGGAGCTGCAGGAATATCTGGCAAGTACTGGCTGTGTGGTACATGTGACAACAATCGCCCGTATTCTTCATATATTTGGGCTATGGGGTAGAGTGGCAAAATGGAAGCCTTTTCTTACAAAAAAAAACCTCCTAGCCCGGCTAAATTTTGCAAAAACACATCTGAAGTTTCCCAAAAGCATGTTGCAAAAGGTGTTCTGGTCTGATGAAACCAAAGTTGAACTTTTTGGCCATAATTCCAAAAGATATGTTTGGCACAAAAACAACATTGCACATCACCAAAAGAACGCCATACCCACAGTGAAGCATGGTGGTGTCAGCATCATGCTTTGGGGCTGTTTTTCTTCACCTGGAACTGGGGCCTTAGTCAAGATAGAGGTAATAATGAACAGTTCCAAATACCAGACAATATTGACACAAAACCTTCAGGCTTCTGCTAGAAAGCTGAACACGAAGAGGAACTTCATCTTTCAGCATGACAACGACCCAAAGCATACGTCCAAATCAACAAAGGAATGGCTTCACCAGAAGAAGATTAAAGTTTTGGGATGGCCCAGCCAGAGCCCAGACCTGAAGAGGGCTGTGCACAGGAGATGCCCTCGCATTCTGACAGATTTAGAATGTTTTTGCAAAGAAGAGTGGGCAAATCTTGCCAAGTCAAGATGTGTCATACTGAAAAACTCATACCCAAAAAGACTGAGTGCTGTAATAAAATAAAAATGTGCTTCAATAAAGTATTAGTTTAAGGGTGTTTTCACTTATGCAACCATTTTATTTTAGTTTTTTATTTTTATTTTCCTTTACCTAAAAGATTTCAGTTTGTTTTTCAATTGAAATGTGCAGTTTATAGGTCACATTAAAGGTGGAAAAAGTTCTGAAATTATTTATCTTTTTCTCATTTTTTTACATCACAGAAACCTGACATTTTAACAGGGGTGTGTAGACTTTTTATATCCACTGTAAATATATATATATATATATATATATATATATATATATATATATATATATATATATATATATATTTATATGCAGCCACCAATCAGCAGTTATTTCACAGCTCCCAAGCCTACCTATGTAAGATTTTCAGCAAAGAATAACAAAAGAACAAAGAACATTAGATAATAGAAGTAAACTGGAAAGTTGTTTAAAATTGTATGATCTGTCTGAATCATAAAAGAAAAATGTTGGTTTTCATGCCCCTTTAACCCCTTAAAGGGACAGTATACACTCATTTTCATATAACTGCATGTAATAGACACTACTATAAATAATAAGATGTACAGATACTGATATAAAAATCCAGTATAAAATGGTTTAAAAACGTACTTAGAAGCTTTCAGTTTAGCTCTGTTGAAAAGGCAGTTGGAAAGCCCACTGCAAGTGGGAAATAAGACCCTCCCCCTTCTTTTGCATATGAAAAGACCATTTACACAAACAGGAGCAAGCTGGAGAAGGTAGCTGACGGTATTCAAATAAAACTTTGGGGCTTGGTTAGGAGTCTGAAAATCAGAGCAATGTTCTTTAAAAATAAGCAAAATTATACATTTAAAAAAAAAAAAAAACTTTATGGGCTTTATAAATAGATCATCTACAAAACATTTATGCAAAGAAAAAATGAGTGTATAATGGCCTTTTAAGGACAAGGCCATTTTTCAATTTCTTTCCCTGAAGGACCAGGGCTATTTTTAAATTTCTGCGGTGTTTGTGTTTAGCTGTAATTTTCCTCTTACTCATTTACTGTACCCATACATATTATATACCGTTTTTCTCACCATTAAATGGACTTTCTAAAGATACCATTATTTTCATCATATCTTATCATTTACTTTAGAAAAATGATAAAGTATGAGGAAAAAATGGAACAAAACACACTTTTTCTAACTTTGACCCCCACAATCTGTTACACATCTACAACCACCAAAAACACCCATGCTAAATAGTTTCTAAATTTTGTCCTGAGTTTAGAAATACCCAATGTTTACATGTTCTTTGTTTTTTTTGCAAGTTATAGGGCCATAAATACAAGTAGAACTTTGCTATTTCCAACCACTTTTTTTCAAAATTAGCGCTAGCTACATTGGAACACTGATATCTTTCAGGAATCCCTGAATATCCATTGACATGTATATATATTTTTTTTAGAAGACATCCCAAAGTATTGATGTAGGCCCATTTTGGTATATTTTATGCCACCATTTCACCACCAAATGCGATCAAATAAAAAAAATTGTTCACTTTTTCCCAAATATTTTCACAAACTTTAGGTTTCTCACTGAAATTATTTACAAACAACTTGTGCAATTATGGCATAAATGGTTGTAAATGCTTCTCTGGAATCCCCTTTGTTCAGAAATAGCAGAAATATATAGCTTTGGCGTTATTTTTTGGTAATTAGAAAGCCGCTAAATGCCACTGCGCATCACACGTGTATTATGACCAGCAGTGAAGGGGTTAATTAGGGAGCATGTAGGGAGCATCTGGCGTTAATTTTAGCATTAGTGTAGTAGACAACCCCAAGTATTGATCTAGGCCCATATTGGTATATTTCATGCTACCATTTCACCGCTAAATGCGATCAAATAAAAAAAAAAAAACTTTTTCACAATTTTAGGTTTCTCACTGAAATTATTTACAAACAACTTTTGCAAGTATGGCATAAATGATTGTAAATGCTTCTCTGGGATCCCCTTTGTTCAGAAATAGCAGACATATATGGCTTTGGCGTTGCTTTTTGGTAATTATAAGGCTGCTAAATGCCGCTGCGCACCACACATATATTATGCCCAGCAGTGCAGGGGTTAATTAGGTAGTTTGTAGGGAGCTTGCAGGGTTAATTTTAGCTTTAGCGTAGAGATCAGCCTCCCACCTGACACATCACACCCCAGGATCCCTCCCAAACAGCTCTCTTCCCTCCCCATCCCACAATTGTCCCTGCCATCTTAAGTACTGGCAGAAAGTCTGCCAGTACTAAAATAAAAGGTATATTTAAAAAATAAATAAATTGTATAGCATATTTTCATATGCTGATGTGTAGGATCCCCCCTTAGCCCCCAAACAGCTCTCTAACCCTCCACCTCTACCTTACTGGGAGCCATCTTGGGTACTGGCAGCTGTCTGCCAGTACCCAGTTTGCAAATAAAAATGTTTTTTTTTTTTTTCCTTTTTTCCGTAGTGTAGCTTCCCCCCCCCACAGACTAATCCCCCACCCGCTCCCAGATCCCTTAGATTTACTCTTATTAGGGATTTTATCCCCCTTTACTGCCACTTATAACAAATGTTTTTTCTGTAGTGTAGCGGTTCCCACCCGCTACCCGTGCATGCGCCCGCCAGCCGCCCCTGTGCACGTGCGCGCTCCCGTGCATGATTCCGACAACCCCGCCCCCGATCCCGCCCCCCTCTCTCTTCAGTCTTTCATCGATGGCCGCCCACCCGCCTCCCACGTCAGCTCCCACCCACCAACGATTGCGGCCATCGATGCCGGTGCAGAGAGGGCCACAGAGTGTCTCTCTCTGCATCGGATGGGGGAAAAATGTTATTGCAGGATGCCTTGATATCGAGGCATCACTGCAATATCCGTAAAGCAGCTGGAATCGATCAGGATCACTTCCAGCCGCTTTAATCCCCAACGTCGTACAGGGTACGTCGCTGGTCTTTAAAGACCAGGTTGTGTGCGATGTACCCTGTACGACTCGGGTCGTTAAGGGGTTAATGAAAGTTGATGGAGCAAGCGAGAGCCTAGTGGGTATTACTGAGGCTGATGTGCACTTGTACTAGCACTGACAATCCTTCAACTTTTTCTATACTGTAGGACATCAGTGCATCTTCTCCTGCATAATGTCTGGTGTGTATATATTTGTGTGTATGTATATATATATATATATATGTGTGTGTGTGTGCATATATATGTATGTATGTATATATATATATATATATATATATATATAATTACACTTTTGATCTTTTGTCCAAAATTACTCTGCTCTCATGGTTATCGAACAATTACAAACACAATACAGGTTTATCAGAAAAAAAAATCTTTGTTAAATATATGTGTGGGACAATTATTGGCACCCCTATAAATTCATATAAGAAAAATATATCTAAAGTATATTTCCATTGATATTTTACATTTATTTAGTACACCTGGGTGACTAGGAACATGAAATTGTTCAACCATGAATTTCTGTTTCACAGAGGTATACATTTGAGGTAACACATGGGCTAAATTCCCTTAGTCATTCATCACTAATGGTAAGACCAAGGAATATAACTGATATGTGGCAAAAGGTTGTTGAGCTTCACAAAATTGGAAGTGGCTATAATAAAATAGCAAAAGCACTGAATATGCCCATTTTCACCTTCAGGACAATAATTAAGAAGTTACAATCAACTGGAAATGTTATGAATCAAGTGTTGAAAAGAATGGTTCAAGGGGCCAAAATATCTCCAAGGATCACAGCTGGAGAACTGCAGAAGTTAGTTGCATCTTGGAGTAAGAAAGTCTCCAAAACTACAATCAGACGTCACCTACATCACCACAAATTAGACATGTGTGATTCGGTTCGGTCCGAATCGAAATTCGGACGAATTTTGCCAAATTCGGAATTCGGATCGATTCGAATTTCCGAATTGCGGCAGTGCTGAATCTACCAAATAAATCCGAATCGATTTGAATTTATTCGGATGGATTTGGATGGATTCGGATGGCCATGTATTACACTAGTATTGTACAGTATACTAGTGTAATACACAGCACATCCCACTTAACAGTGCCGAAATTCCGAAAAATCCAAATCGATTCGAACCGAATCGAACCAAACCGAATTTCACACGAATCCAAAAGAATCCAAAACGAATTCATTCAATTTCTTCCGAATTCGAATTGATCCGAACTGAAATTCGAATCGGTCCGAATCTATCCGAACCGAACCAAATTTTTCGCGGCTGCACATGTCTACCACAAATTGTTTGGAAGGGTTTCAAGACAAAAACCTCTACTTTCATTCAAAAAGAAATTCAGGTATCTTCAGTTTGCCAGACACTAATAGAGCTTCAAATGGGATCAGGTTCTATGGTCAGATGAAACCAAAATATCTATCTATCTATCTATCTATCTATCTATCTATCTATTGGGTACTTATAGAGCACAAACTAATCACCTGTGAGGGTCTCAAGGCACTAAGGGAAAGCGGTTAGGAGGAGGGGGGGGGATGGGCGTTCAGTCGGAAAGACAGGTTTTAAGGTCCTTTCTGAACTTTTGTAAGGGAGGTGGAATGTCTGAGGTGCAGCGGGAGGGTATTCCATGTCTTTGCTGCCATGCGGGAGAAGGATCTTCTGCCCGCTGTGGATTTGCTGATGCAGGCAATGACTGCGAGTGTTTGGTCGGCTGATCGGAGTTGTCTGGTGGGAGTGTAGAAATTTATGCGGTGGATGATGTATTCGGGTCCGATGTTGTGTAGGGCCTTGAACGCGTGGGTAAGGAGCTAGAAGATGATTCTCTTGTTGATGGGGAGCCAGTGAAGGTTCCTTAGGTGTTCGGTGATGTGGCATTGGAGAGGGATGTCGAGGATGAGTCTGGCTGAGGCGTTTTGGAAATGTTGGAGTCTCTTTTGGAGTTTGATGATGGTGGAGCCGGCGTAGAGTGTGTTGCCGTAGTCCAACTGGCTGCTGACGAGGGCGTGGGTGACTGTTTTCTTGGTTTCTGTAGGGATCCACTTGAAGATTTTTCGTAGTAGGTGGAGAATGTGGAAGCATGTTGAGGTGATGGCATTGATTTGTCGGTCCATGGAAAGTGAGGAGTCCAGGAGGAAGCCTAGATTTCATGCGTGGTCAGTTGGGGTTGGAGGGTGACCGAGTGCTGTGGGCCACCAAGAGTCGTCCCATGCGGATTTTATTGGGTCCACTTCGGTTTTGTCTGTGTTCAGTTTGAGCCAGTTGTCATTCATCCAGGTGGAGATTGCTGTCAGGCCTTCATGGACGTTTTTTTGGTGGTGGTGGGATTTCGGGTGAGTGAGATGATTAACTGAGTGTCGTCGGCATATGAGACAATGTTGAGGTCGTGGCGTTGGACAATGGCGGCGAGAGCAGCCATGTAGATGTTGAAGAGGGTGGGGCGGGACCCTTGTGGTACACCGCAGTTGACTGGTGTGGGTTTAGAGGATGGGCGGGAGTCTGACTTTCTGGGTCCTACCCGTGAGGAAGGAGGTGATCCATTCCAGGGCTTTGCTGCGGATGCCGGCATCATGTAGGCGGGTGCAGAGGATGTTGTGGTCGACAGTGTTGAAAGCTGTTGAGAGGTCTAGGAGGATGAGGGCGGCGGCTTCTCCTTTGTCGAGCATGGCGTGGATGTCGTCTGTGGCAGCGAGGAGGGTGGTCTCGGTGCTGTGATTGCTTCTGAAACCGGATTTGGAGTGGTCCAGGGTATGGTTGGCCTCAATGTGGTCAATAAGGTTCAAGTGGATGGACTCCTCTATTACTTTGGCCAGGAAGGGGAGTAGTGAGATGGGGCGGTAGTTATTCAGGTCCATGGGGTCTGCCGAGGGTTTCTTCAGTAGGGGTTTCAGTTCCGTGTGCTTCCAGAAATCCGAGAAGGTGCCGGTTTTGATGGAGCAGTTGATGGTGCAGCGGAATTCAGGGGCGAGGGTGTCGCTTGCTTTGTTGAATATGTGATGGGGCATGGGTCCAAAGGGTTAACCAGAGTGGATGGATTTCATGATTCTGAGGGTGTCCTCTGTGGTGAGGGGGCTCCAGATAGGCACATTTGGGAGGGATGTCGTTGGATGTAGGGGAATGGGTGGTGGAGATTGAGTTATAAGGTGGGAAACTGTCATAGATGTCGAGGATCTTGCGGTGGAAGTGTGCAGTGAGGGTATTTTAGAGGTCCTGGGAGGGTGGGATGTTGGTGGTGTCGCTGTTGGGTTTAGAGAATTCCTTGATGACTGAGAACAACTCCTTGCTGTTGTGTGCATTCGAGTTGAATTTGTCTTGGATGGCTGTTTTTTTGGTGGTTTTTATGAGGTGGTGGTGGGGGGTGATTGCTTCCTTAAGGGCAGCTTTTTCCCGAAGGGTCTTGCTGGATCTCCAGGTTCTTTCTAATCATCTGCAGTGGCGTTTGGAGTCCTGGAGGGCCGGGGTGAACCAGCTGGCCTTGTTGATGGTTTGGCGGTTGGACGTTTTTTTGAGGGGTGCGAGGGTGTTGGAGCAGACTTTAATCCAGCAGTGGAGGTTGTGGGCGGAGGAGTTGGTGTCTGTGGAGGTAGGTGGGGAGGATTTGTTTAGGGTGCTGTGTAGTTGGTCATGGATTATATACAAAATTGCACAGGTATTTCAGCGCTAAAATCTAAAAAGGATACCTAAGCCACTCTCCAACTATCTCCCCAAGATAGAAAAATGTAACAAACAATATGGTAGAATGAGAGGGCGCTAAAAGCTAGGTATACTTAACACACCTAATCGAGTCAGATTTCTAAATGTGGTAAAATTAACAAAGGTAAGAAATCCCTAGTATTAATGTTATAAATTATTTACTGATCGGAACTATCCTTATTTAAAGGTGCATTGCATGTACATATAAAATCATAAAAACAATTGACAGTTACATATAGTATTTGACATAATATATTCAACTTGAGTTTACGGAATACCACCCTGAAAAAATAATAATAATAAAGCGCTTTGAAAAATAAAAATGTTTAAAAATTCCTTACAAAACTTAAAAAGCGATATATATTCCAGAACGTAAAAAGACCATCTATATTTCGTTTAGTCCATAATAGATCTTCAACAGATAGATTCCTTATGTTTAATAAGGTATATTATGTGTGAGACTTTTCTCCGTGATTGTAACAAAAATAGTTGGTATTTTATAACGACAAAATGTTCTTATTTTGATACTTTGTATCCTTATCTTTGTTATATGTGTAGCTATGACTCACGAATAGTTGCAGCAGCTATAACCAATTGCTGCTGATGTCCGTCCAAAATTCTGCGGTACTGTGTAGTAACACGCTCCTTGCGTGTGGGCAGCCTTGTAAACTGCAGCTTTTAGTCTCCGGTATAGGACTCACCACTCTCTCCGTGGAAAAGTGACCGGCTGAGGCACGCCGCTCCTTGCGTGTGAGTGACCTGCCGAACTGTAGCATAGCTACAAAGATAAGGATACAAAGTATCAAAATAAGAACATTTTGTCGTTATAAAATACCAACTATTTTTGTTACAATCACGGAGAAAAGTCTCACACATAATATACCTTATTAAACATAAGGAATCTATCTGTTGAAGATCTATTATGGACTAAACGAAATATAGATGGTCTTTTTACGTTCTGGAATATATATCGCTTTTTAAGTTTTGTAAGGAATTTTTAAACATTTTTATTTTTCAAAGCGCTTTATTATTATTATTTTTTCAGGGTGGTATTCCGTAAACTCAAGTTGAATATATTATGTCAAATACTATATGTAACTGTCAATTGTTTTTATGATTTTATATGTACATGCAATGCACCTTTAAATAAGGATAGTTCCGATCAGTAAATAATTTATAACATTAATACTGTCTTTGGGATTTCTTACCTTTGCTAATTTTACCACATTTAGAAATCTGACTCGATTAGGTGTGTTAAGTATACCTAGCTTTTAGCGCCCTCTCATTCTACCATATAGTTGGTCATGGGTAATGTTGTTCCAGTTTCTGTGGGGTGGGTGGTACTGTCGGAAGTGGGTGGTGGGTTTGTTGAAGGAGAAGTGTGTGCAGTGGTAGTCAGTCCAGAGGAGTTCGGTGATATGATTGACTGAGATGTGGCTGACTGAGGAGAAGATCGGGTCAAGGGTGTGGCAGTCTGCGGGGGTTGGGTAGTTTTCGAGTTTCTTCAGCCCGATGGTTCCGAGGTTTTCCAGGATGGTGGAGGTGTTGTGATTGTTTGGGTTGTCAAGATGGAAGTTGAGGTCACAAAGGAGGATGTAGTCAGTTGAGGCGAGCACATGGGGTGCAATGTGGTCTGTGATGGAGTCGCAGAAGGTGGGATGAGGTCTGGGAGGTCTGTAGATGAGGGTGCCACAAAGGGTGGTGTTGGGGTTGACCTGGATCTTGAAGTGTAGGTGTTCTATGCCTGGTGAGTGGTCATCGGAGCTGGTTGTGACTTGGATGGTGTGTTTGGGGATTAAGGCGATTCCTCCTCCAGGTCGGTTGCTGCAGTCTTTGTGGCAGATCTTGTAGCCGTCGGGTATTGCAGTGGCGATGTCTGGTGCTGATGCAGGGTCCAGCCAGGTCTCGGTGAGGAAGGCAACATCTGGGGAGCTTTTTTGGCAATAAACACCAGATGTAGGTTTGGCACACACAGAGGGGTAGCTATATGAAAAAGTACCTCATGCCCACAGTTAAATATGGTGGTGGCTCTTTAATATTTTGGGGCTGTTTTTCTGCCAGAGGACCTGAACATTTTGTTAGGATACATGGCATCATGGAGCTGTGGTTGGATCTTCCAGCAGGACAATTAACAAAAAATACATCAACACAAAAAATGGTTTATTGACAACAAAATCATGGTTCTGTCATGGCCATCCCAGTCCCCTGACTTGAACCCCATAGCTGTGGAGTGAACTGAAGAGGAGAGTCTACCTCAAAATTTTAAGGATCTGGAGAAATTCTGTATGGAGAAATGGTCTCAGATCCCTTGCTATGTATTCTCTAAGATATGTATTCTCCAAGATATGTATTCTCCAACCTCATCAGGCATTATAGGAGAAGATTTACAGCTGTTATCTTGGGAAAGGGAGGTAGCACAAAGTGTTGACTAAAAGGGTGTGAATAATTGTGCCACATATATATATATCTATCTTTGTTAAATAAATATATATATATTTATAAACTTGTGTTGCGTTTGCAATTGCTTGATATCCATGAGAATTTTTAAACAAAAGATCAAAAGGTTAAACAATAAAGACAATTTTTAACAGCCTTCTTTGCTTATATTTACCAATGGGTGCCAATATTAGTGGAGGACTCTTTGTATGTGTGTGTGTATACATTCACCAGTCACTTGTTTAAGTACACTTTGTTTAATTGCTTGGTAACACAAATTGCTAATCAGCCAATCACATGACAGCAACTCAATGCTATTGTAGCCTCAGTCTCCTGTTCTTAGCTGACAAGAATGGCACCCGGTATGGTCTTTTGCTGCTGTAGCCCATCTGCTTCAAGGTTCAACGTGTTGTGCGTTCAGAGATGGTATTCTGTATACCTTGGATGTAACGAGTGGTTATTTGAGTTACTGTTGCCTTTCTATCATCTCGAACCAGTCTGGCCATTCTCCTCTGACATCAACAAGTAATTTTCATCCACATAACTGCTACTCATTGGATATTTTCTATTTTTCGGACCAGCCCGTCTGGCACCAACAACCATGCCACGTTCAAAGTTACTTAAATCCTTTTTCTTTCCCATTCTGATGCTCAGTTTGAACTTCAGCAAGTCGTCTTCACCATATCTAGATGCCTAAGAGGGAGAATACAAGTTGTGCGGTACGGCTTTACCACAAAAAAAATGTCCAGCTCACCGGAATGGTCAGCTCACTGGTATTACACGTCACTTGTTACGGCTTTAGCGTGATCATTATAGGCTATACCGCAACGATCCATTTCGCAATCAAAGACCAGCAGTTATGGATTTTGAGAAACAAAAATGTTTCACAAAACTCATAAAAAATATGTTACAAAGTACACTAACACCCATAAACTACCTATTAACCCCTAAACCGCCCCTGCATTGAAAATACTATAATAAACCTATTAACCCCTAATCCGCCACCCACACACATTGCAACTACCAAAATTAAAATATTAACCCCTAATCCACCATCCCCCACATCACTAACACCTAATCAATCTATTAACCCCTAATTCACCGCCCACCCACACCGCGACTACCAAAATTAAAGTATTAACCCCTAATCCGTGGACCTCACTTATCTAACACTATATAAACCAATTAACCCCTAATCCGCCGCCCATCCCACATCGCAACTACCTAAATTAAAGTATTAACCCCTAATCCACCGTCCCCCCGCATCGCTAACACTAAATAAAGCTATTAACCCCTAAACTGCCATCCCCCCACATCGCCAACACTAAATAAACCTATTAACCCCTAAACTGCTGACCCCCCACATCGCAACAAACTAAATTAACCTATTAACCACTAAACCTAACACCCGTTAACTTTAAATTAAAGTTACAATATAAATACCTTAAAATAAATAAAAACTTACCTGTAAAATAAAAATAACCTAAGCTTAAACTATAAATAACTATTTAGAAAAAAAATAAGCAGCTCTCATCCTATTGGCTGATTTGAAATTTGCAGCCAATAGGAATGCAAGGTACCCCAGTATAAAACGGGTACATTGCATTCAAGCTTCAGTGTGTGGCAGATGATCGCCTGAAGAGGAGCCTCCACTTCGGATGTCCGTGCCGTCGCCAATGCTGCCCCGTGCAACCTCAGCTCAGCTCCACGACCCCTGGATGAAGATTGAAGATGTCTCCACAACACCGAGATGAATATTAAAGATGGAGCTGCCTAGAAGAAGACTATCATGAATGATACACTCATGAGGAGTAGTTGATACCTGTATCAGCTACCCAGCAGAGGTGGTATGGTGGTCTAAGGATTGGCAGGTTTAATCTGAGCTGTTCTTTCTTTGTTTGGAATCTGTGTTTGTTCAGGAATGCTGTGGTCTCAAGACCCCCCTCCCTCCCCTATTCTCTTGGTACCTTGGTTTACGTGCATAGAATGTTTAATTGTAAATTATAACAATGGCGGTGGTCTTGACAAGACAAAGAAAAAACTGGGTTATAACTGAATGTTACAGAGAAAGTAGGCAGAACTAGCCTGGGACAAGAAGCAGTTAACAACTAAAGGAGTTCTCCACAAAACCTATTGGAATCTGGATAATAGTTATATAGGTATTGTATTTTATTTATGTCCTTTTTTATTTTAAAGAACTACATCTTTGCATATATCTTATTTTTGTATGTTTTTATAGTTTGGCACTGTGTAACCGGTATTGGTATTTTTGTTATTAAACATATAGAAAATCTAATTCTGTCTTTTGGCTCTAATATCTGAATTCACACTCTGAAGAGACAAGGTTAATGGCACATTATCTAATTGATAATAGTGTAAATTTAAAATTATTGTTGGTGGCAGGAATGTGGTAAACTGGGTTGGTGTAGGTAGAATTTGGGGGTTAATTTGGTGTCCCTTTAGGTCCTTTGTAGAGTTAAAGGTAAGGAAACCAGAAGCTTAGTGCTATTAACCCCTCCATGCCCACTCCCTCCCCATTGTGACGGTTGGGTGGAAAGGCTTAATCATCACAAACATCTTTACCGCCTTACTTCAGGAATGGTGAGTACCTATTTCTTGGTTAGTGTTAGCTTTTTTTTTTTAAATTGGGCTTTTTTATGGGCAGTAAAAAAGCTGATTGCATTTTTAAGGGAACTGCCCATACAAATGCCCCTTTAGGGCCAATGGGTAGCTTATTTTTTTATAGTTAGGTCTTTTTTTATTTTGGGGGGTTAGGTGGATGGGTGGGTGTACTGTTAGGGAGTAATTTGTATTTTTTTTAAAGTAAAAGGCCATTTTAAGGGCTATTGGTAGTGTTTTTATTTTGGGGTGACTTTTTTATTTTTATTGGGGTACTAGATTAGTATCAATTTTTTATTTTGGATAATTTCGTTTATTTTCTGTAATCTTAGATTTTTAAATGTTTGCAATGTTAGAGTGTTATTTTGTATAATGTTAGGTTTTGTTATTTTTTGTAATGTTATGTTAGGTTCAGTTATAGTTTAAGCTTATTTTTTTTTATTTCACAGCTAAGTTTTTATTTATTTTAAGGTAGTTATATTGTAACTTTAATTTAAAGTTAGCGGATGTTAGATTTAGGGGTTAATAGTTTAATTTAGTTTGTTGCGATGTGTTTTTTTTGGCGGTTTAGGGGTTAATAGGTTTGTTTTAGTAGTAGCGATGTGGGGGACAGCGGTTTAGGGGTTAATAGCTTTATTTAGTGTTAGTGATGTGGGGGGCCAGCGGTTTATAGGTTAATAGCTTTATTTAGTTGTGGGGGGATGGCAGTTTAGGGGTTAATGACTTTATTTAATGTTGGCGATGTGGGGGGGCAGAGGATTAGGGGTTAATAACTTTATTTAGTGATGACGTTGTGGGGGGATGCCAGTTTAGGGGTTAATAACTTTATTTAGTGTTGGGGGGGGCGGCGGTTTAGGGGTTATTAGACTAGGGGTTTATGTTCGGCTGTTTTTTTAACACCTTTCTTTTCTCCATAGACCTCAATGGGGAATGCGTTAATACAATCACAGGTGTTTTTTCTCCATTGATCTCTATGGGGGAAAATGTGCACGAAAACCAAAACTTTCTTTTGTGCGGTATGGGGCTTACGGCACCATACCGCACAACACAAAGTTTTTTTGTAATGGCTGCAGTATAGAAATAGTGTTATGGACCCATTTCGCAGGTGTACCTTAAAAAAAGTGGCCTGTGAGTGTATATATACAGGCCTCAAGATTTCTACATGCCCAATCGCCCTTTAATTGGATATGTATGGGTATGTGTATATTATATAATATTATATACCCATGACGTCACATAAGTGGGACAATTGCTTTGGTGCAACATGGATCAATTAAGATGCTTATAGGTATAAAAGGGGGATAAATAAATAAATGATATTAATTGGAAATATTTTCACACACACAACTAGTTCAAAATTATTTAAAAATATAAATTTATTAATATCCTCAAAAGCGGTGTAAAGTCCAAAAAATTTACTTTAATAATTCAGCATAAAATTAATATTTTGCTTGATATGCAAAAAATTGATAAAATGACAATAAAAAGTTAATACATTGAAATACACCAAAAACAAACAATACAAATCAAACACAATTGATAATAATGGATACTTTCATATATACACACTATGCCCTGCAATGAGAATAAGCAACTATGTCTCAAAATAGAACAAGTTTCAAATCCGCTCTTCGTAGTGAGAGAGTTAACTTCCTTAGGATTATTCCTTTTCCAGGGAAGATGATAGCCCCAAAGGAACCTCCAAATCTTTCCAAAGGATAGGTAATGGAACCCGTAAGCCGTCTAGGTAGAAAAACAAAATCGGCTACTTAGGTAGATATCGACAGCTGTTTAAAGCATAATACACCAGTACTTACACATAGGTAAAAGGATTTCGGCCTAGTCTCTCCAGCGGCCCTTATGGAGTCCTCTTGCACCTGCCACCACATACGCCATCTGGAAACACAGTTCACACACTGGCCTCTAGTTATCAAGCCATCAACAGCAAATACGCTGGAATTCCGCAGAGTATTTGTGGCGAGGCTGATTCGCCTTAGTTATCAAGCCCTACTGCCCGGCAAAAGTAGAATATAGTGACGTAAGCTTCGATCCGCCGGACTCAGTTCGACACAGATCGATGCTTACGTCACTCCAGATGTTCCGAACGCAAGTTCGGCACAATCTGTCTACTTTTGGTAGTTATCAAACTACTAGCAGGTATGCTCGCCACTATTCCGGGCCATCGTACCTGGATTTCAATCCGCTGCCCTGGAGGCGGCGGATCCCATAGGAATCAATGGGAGTCTGACCATAGCGAAAGCTCATGTTCGCTGCTGCCCAATATCCCATTGATTCCTATGGGAGATGTCTGCACCTAACACCCTAACATGTACCCTGAGTCTAAACACCCCTAATCTGTCCCCCCTACACCGCCACAACTAAATAGATTTATTACCCCCTAAACCGCCGCTCTTGGACCCCGCCACAACCTACATTATACATATAACCCCTAATCTGCCGCCCCTACACTGCCGCAACTAAATAAAGTTATTCCCCCCTAAACCGCCGCTCCTGGACCCCGCCGCAACTATAATAAATATGTTAACCCCTAAACCGCTGCTCCCGGACCCTGCCGCCACCTACATAATACCTATTAACCCCTATCCTTCCCCCCTATACCGCCGCCACCTATAATAAATTTATTAACCCCTATCCTGCCCCCCCTACACCACCGCCGCCACTATAATAAAAATATTAACCCCTAAACCTAAGTCTAACACTAACCCTAACACCCCCTAACAAATATTAATTAAATAAATCTAAATAATATTACTCTTATTAACTAAATTAATCCTATTTAAAACTAAATACTTACCTATAAGATAAACCCTAATATAGCTACAATATAACTAATAATTACATTGTAAATATTTTAGGATTTATTTTTATTTTACAGGCAAGTTTGTATTTATTTTAACTAGGTACAATAGCTATTAAATAGTTATTAACTATTTAATAGCTACCTAGTTAAAATAAAGACAAATTTACCTGTAAAATAAAAACTAACCTAAGTTACAATTACACCTAACACTACACTATCATTAAATAAATTATTCCAATTTAAAACTAAATACTTATCTGTAAAATAAACCCTAAGATAGCTACAATGTAATTAATAATTACAATGTAGCTATCTTAGGATTTATATTTATTTTACAGGCAACTTTGTATTTACTTTAACTAGGTACAATAGTTATTAAATAGTTATTAACTATTTAATAACTAGCTAGCTAAAAGAAGTACAAAATTACCTGTAAAATAAATCCTAACCTAAGTTACAATTAAACCTAACACTACACTATCATTAAATTAATTAAATAAATTAGCTACCAATACCTACAATTAAATACAATTAAATAAACTAAGCTAAATTACAAAAAAACAAAACATTAAATTACAGAAAATAAAAAAATATTTCAAGAATTTTAAACTAATTACACCTAATCTAAGCCCCCTAATAAAATAAAAAAATAAAAAAATAATAAAAGTCCCTACCCTATTCTACATTACCAAATAACCAGCTCTTTTACCAGCCCTTAAAAGAGCTTTTTGCGGGGCATTGCCCCAAAGTAATCAGCTCTTTTGCCTGTAAAAAAAAATACAACCCCCCCAACATTAAAACCCACCACCCACATACCCCTACTCTAACCCAGCGGTCACCAACCAGTGGTCCATGGACCACTGGTGGTCCACAAGAAGATATTGGTGGTCCTTGACACCATCAAGCAGGAATGAATCTCATCGGATGGTGTCACCCCTGTCGTGCCACAACTCCCTACAGTGCCTGGCTGGACATCCGTGAAAACCGACGGAGAAGTTACATTACAATCTCCCTACGCACGTTGTGCAGTAATGCGCAACTTGTGTAGCTAGATTGTATTTTTAACTCCGCCCGTCCGGCACGCTGCTCAGAGAAAGATGCTTCCATTCTAAAGCCAGCAGAGGTTGGTATAGTTTTTGCTTGAAATAGTGGAATTAAAGTATATAAAAAAGAAAATCCTAAAAAAAAATATTTCTCTCTTATATTTCATTTATTTTCTTCCCTTTACCTGTCTCTTTGTAGTAGTTTTCCTAATTCCTTCAGATGGACTTACATCACTGTTTGTCTTCCTCCCATCCATCTTCTTTTTTTAAAAATAAAATAATAATTATTTGTTGTTCTAATAATCTTCCCACTCACAAAGCCATTCCACCTGAATTTCAATAATTGCCATCCAGCAGATCAGCCATTTCCCACCAGTATTATAATAATTGCCAGTAACATCAGTCGTGGTTAGCTCACATCCATATTGAGAGCTTTCTTATATAAACTTAATTTATGACTCCAATGTCTGTCCATGATCATAAGTAGTTTTGAACAATTCCTAACTGGGAAGGTAACTTGGAAGTCTTGTGGTCCTTTTAAACATAATTCTTTTTTTCCACTTTCTGCCTCTCTGTTTCCAGCACAAAATTTGGCACTCACCCTTCATCTGTCATTTGGAAGTATTCTCTCAATTCTGTCATTCAGTTATTTAATTCCAAAAAAATAATTCTTAAAAATATGTAAATATATACATAATGTAAACTTAACTTTGGTTATACTAGATATGTACAGTATGTGTGTGTATTTATGTATATGTGTATATATATATATATATATATATATATACATACACACACACACATAGAGGTTTGTACCTTTTTTTTAAAAAAAATCATGTTAGTGGTCCACGGGATTCAAAATTGTGAGTTTAGTGCTCTCTGAGGTCCGAAAGGTTGGCGACCCCTGCTCTAACCCACCCAAACCCCCCTTAAATAAACCTATCCCTAACCCCCTGAAGATCTCCCTACCTTGAGTTGTCTTCACCCAGCTGGGCCGAAGTCTTCATCCGATGGGGCAGAAGAGGACACCAGACCGGCAGAAGTCTTCATCCTATCCGGGCAGAAGAGGACATCCAGACCGGCAGACATCTTCATCCAAGCGGCATCTTCCATTTTCATCCATCCGACGAGGAGCGGCTCCATCTTCAAGACCTCCGGTGTGGAACATCCTTCCTGCACAATGACTACCTGACGAATGGCTGGTCCTTTAAATGACGTCATCCAAGATGGCGTCCCTCGAATGCCAATTGGCTGATAGGATTCTATCAGCCAATCGGAATTAAGGTAGGAAAAAAGTGATTGGCTGATGCTATCAGCCAATCAGATTGAAGTTCAATCCGATTGGCTCATTGGATCAGCCAATCAGATTGAACTTCAATCTGATTGGCTGATTGCATCAGCCAATCAGATTTTTTCCTACCTTAATTCTGATTGGCTGCTAGAATCCTATCAGCCAATCGGAATTCAAGGGTCATCTTTGATGACGTCATTTAAAGGACCAGCCATTCGTCGGGTAGTCGTCGTGCAGGAAGGATGTTCCGCGCCGGAGGTCTTGAAGATGGAGCCGCTCCTCGTCGGATGGATGAAGATAGAAGATGCCGCTTGGATGAAGACGTCTGCCGGTCCGGATGTCCTCTTCTGCCTGGATAGGATGAAGACTTCTGCCGGTCTGGATGTCCTCTTCTGCCCCATCGGATGAAGACTTCGGCCCAGCTGGGTGAAGACGACTCAAGGTAGGGAGATCTTCAGGGGGTTAGCAATAGGTTTATTTAAGGGGGGTTTGGGTGGGTTAGAGTAGGGGTATGTGGGTGGTGGGTTTTAATGTTGGGGGGTTGTATTTTTTTTATAGGCAAAAGAGCTGATTACTTTGGGGCAATGCCCCGCAAAAAGCCCTTTTAAGGGCTGGCAAAAGAGCTGGTTACTTGGTAATGTAGAATAGGGTAGGGACTTTTATTATTTAGTTTTTTTATTTTTTATTAGGGGGCTTAGATTAGGTGTAATTAGTTTAAACTTCTTGTAATATTTTTTTATTTTCTGTAATTTAGTGTTTGATTTTTTTTGTCATTTAGTTTAGTTTATTTAATTGTATTTAATTGTAGGTATTGGTAGCTAATTTATTTAATTAATTTAATGATAGTGTAGTGTTAGGTTTAATTGTTACTTAGGTTAGGATTTATTTTACAGGTAATATTGTATTTCTTTTAGCTAGGTAGTTATTAAATAGTTAATAACTATTTAATAACTATTGTACCTAGTTAAAATAAATACAAAGTTGCCTGTAAAATAAATATAAATCCTAAGATAGCTACAATGTAATTATTAATTACATTGTAGCTATCTTAGGGTTTATTTTACAGGTAAGTATTTAGTTTTGAATTGGAATAATTTATTTAATGATAGTGTAGTGTTAGGTGTAATTGTAACTTAGGTTAGTTTTTATTTTACAGGTAAATTTGTCTTTATTTTAACTAGGTAGCTATTAAATAGTTAATAACTATTTAATAGCTATTGTACCTAGTTAAAATATATCCAAACTTGCCTGTAAAATAAAAATAAATCCTAAAATAGATACAATGTAATTATTTGTTATATTGTAGCTATAGTAGGGTTTATTTTATAGGTAAGTATTTAGTTTTAAATATGATTAATTTAGTTAATAAGAGTAATATTATTTAGATTTATTTAATTAATATTTAAGTTAGGGGGTGTTAGGGTTAGTGTTAGACTTAGGTTTAGGGGTTAATAATTTTATTATAGTGGTGGCGGTATAGGGGGGGCAGGATAGGGGTTAATAAATTTATTATAGGTGGCGGCGGTATAGGGGGGGCAGGATAGGGGTTAATAAATTTATTATAGGTGGTGGCGGTATAGGGGGGCAGGATAGGGGTTAATAAATTTATTATAGGTGGTAGCGGTATAGGTGGGCAGGATAGGGGTTAATAGGTATTATGTAGGTGGCGGCGGGGTCCGGGAGCGGTGGTTTAGGGGTTACTATATTTATTATAATAGCAGCGGGGTCTAGGAGCGGCGGTTTAGGGGTTAACATATTTATTATAGTTGCGGCGGGGTCTAGGAGCAGCGGTTTAGGGGTTAACATATTTATTATAGTTGCGGCGGGGTCTAGGAGCGGCGGTTTAGGGGTTAACATATTTATTATAGTTGAGGCGGGGTCTGGGAGCGGTGGTTTAGGGGTTAATATATTTATTATAGTTGCGGTGGGGTCTAGGAGCAGCGGTTTAGGGGTTAATAACTTTATTTAGTTGCGGGGGGCTCTGGGGGCGCCGGTATAGGGGGTAGAACAGTATAGTATAGTGTGAGTGCTTAGTAACAGGGGTATCAATAAAGCTGTAAAAAAGCCGAAGAGCAGCGAGATTGATGATTGATAACTATCACAGTCCGCTGCTCATCGCCCCGTACTTGGTGCGCCGCTTTTGGACAGATTTATTGATAACGCGGCGGCGATGTGAGGCGAGCTTAGGCAAGCGTATTGGGGCCGGCGAAGGCAGGTAAGTACGGAGCTTCATAACTAGAGGCCATAATCTTGAACACTTCCTTTTTTTTTGCGCAAATTAAGAGCTTTTTTTTTTTGCACAAATTAAGAGCTTTTAATTGTGTTTTTCTGTAGTTTGGAGGTTTTGGGAGTACCTCTTTCTTAATTTTTGTCATTGTGCGCTGGTCTTTTAACCTGTGTTTTTCAATTAAGATGCTGCAGATCTTTCTTATAGAACACTTAAAACCAAAACATTACCGTAAATGTATTTATGAGTGAGTAAGTGTACACATGCAAAATACATTCTTGGCACCAAAAGTAGGAAAACAACAACAACAAAAAGTAAAAAAAAATACAAATTAAACAATCAGAGCAAAACAAAGTTTGTCTCAGTTGTTTGTTGAAATGGGAAATGCAAGAGGTTGGATAAGAGAAGTTGACAGTCTAAAAGATATATTGGAGTCATGAGGCATAGGCTATGTGAAAAAATGTGACAATTAGAAGAGAGGACAATCGGGCTAATCAGATTGGCGACGTTTTGCCGCGCAGCATATCTGTTCCTCTTCCACATGCCGGCACAATAACAGGGACGTTCAAACTAATTACTCTAATCCATTCAATGGCTCATTCCAGTCTCAGCGTCTCCTGCGGAAGCATCCACAGAGATGTATGCAGTGTGATGTAATGGTCTTCCTCTCATGCCTGCAATATATATTTCTTCTTATGTTGCTAGATATATGATAAAACAAGTATTAACTGAAACATATACTCTTATAATCTTAACTAAAACATTTATTTACATTTACTTTCTATAAAATAATGTGCAAGCTTTATTTACTCATTCATTTTAAAATTGTTTGCTGAAAATGAAAAACAAAAAAACAAAAACAAAAATACACTTTAACACATTCATTTATAAAAAGTATTATCTGTTTTTGATAGGGGAGATTGGGGTATATATATATATATATATATATATATATATATATACTGTATATATATATATATATATATATATATATATATATATATATATATATATATATATATATATATATAGCACCAGGGCTTAGTACACTAGTGATATGCATCAGGACTGACAATAGGCTGTGCCTAAATATGTCCATATTTAAGAGAGTGTTTTTGAGCATGGAAGAGGGTTCTATAATTGTGAGACCATTAATGAAGGTCCATCAGCTTGTGCTGAGCAGTAGATCACAAGACTGTTGTGTGATTTGCCATTTACACGTCAGCCAGTACACCTCCCAGTACACCTCCCAACATCCTGGATATTGTTACATTGTCACAGGTTGGCAGCTTCCTTCCACAGCTGCCCCATCAGTGCAAATGTGCCACTTACAGTGACTACTCTGGCTCTGTCCATGATGAGCACAAACTTACCCATGATGCACCCGGGTTGCCTGCTTCACACCCTGCTGTTGCAGCACCACCCTCAAAAAACACCCCTCCCATCACTCTATTGGAAAGCCTTTGGTAAATATTAGAAGGTTTTCAGTGTGTAGGGGCTCAAGTTAAAAGAAATTCATACATTTAAGTTTTGTTTATTTTGATTCTGCACCCCAACAGTGGCCAACACGATTAATGTGCAATGTATTCCATAGAGAAAATGGCAGTATATAATAACAGTGATGTCAGTCATACAAAGCTTGTTGCATGTCCCAATATGGTTAATAAACTATGTACTGACTTTGAGTGATGTCTCAGTTGTCACACCAACTCATCAATGAATTACTGATGCAGGGTTAAGCCGCCTGCCCCATGTATATTCAGGCAGACTTTTCCAAGTCTCACGCTGATTCTTTGTATAAACAAGTGCCCTAATTGGAGGGAAGTAAAATGTAAATTAAAACTTCATCTTTAGCAGCATTACATAAAAACAATTCAGGTCCATCACTCAATTTTAACAGCCACTACAGTGGTGTTGATTAAAAAACTGGATGATTCATTGCAAAAGCAGACTACCCAACCTTCCTAGGTTCTGTTGAATTGTCACAGGTTGAGAGGTTTGGCCCACTTCCCACCTGCAGCTTCTTAGCACCTTGTTTTAAAGTTCCACCCAGCACATGTCCAGCCATGCTAACAATCTGGTGGTCATGCTCAAACCCTGCCTCCCTGTCTACAACCCAAAAATTTTTAATCTGCCCCCTACCAGCTGAGTTGGAATGAGGGCCGCACCTTCATGCGGACTTGGGGGCTGGTTTTGATCTCTTAAATGGCTTGGATTTATTCCAATTTGAAGAAGGCTTCCAATTGGAAGCAGATTCCTTGGGGGAATGATTAGGTTTCTGTTCCTTATTTTGTCAAAAGGAACGAAAACGGTTAAAAGCTTTAGATTTACCCTTAGGTTTTTTATCCTGAGACAAAAAAACTCCCCCCCCCCCCCCCGTAACAGTTGAAATTATTGAATCCAACTAAGAAACAAATTATGTATTACGTTTGAAAGAAAGAGATAGCAATCTGGACTTGTCATATCAGCATTCCAAGATTTGAGCCACAAAGCTCTTCTAGCTAAAATAGATAGACATAGATTTAACATAAAATAGATAGACATAGATTTAACATCAATTTTGATGATATAAAAAATGGCATCACAAATGAAATTATTAGCATGTTGAATCAACTTAACAATGCTAGACAAATCATGATCCGATACTTGTTGCGCTAAAGTATCCAACCAAAAAGTTGAAGCAGCTGCAACATCAGCCAAAGAAATTGCAGGCCTAAGAAGATGACCTGAATATACATAAGCTTTCCTTAGATAAGATTCAAGTTTCCTATCTAAAGGATCTTTAAAAGAAGTACTATCTTCTGTAGGAATAGTAGTACGTTAGCAAGAGTAGAGATAGCCCCATCAACTTTGGGGATCTTTTCCCAAAACTCCAATCTAACTTCTGGCAAAGGATACAACTTTTTAAACCTTGAAGAGCAAATAAAAGAAGTACCAGGCTTATTCCATTCCTTAGAAATCATATCAGAAATAGCACCAGGAACTGGAAAAACCTCTGGGATAACCACAGGAGGTTTACAAACAGAATTTAAATGTTTACTAGGTTTAATATCAAGAGGACAAGACTCCTCCATATCCAATGTAATCAACACTTCTTTTAGCAAAGAACGAATATACTCCAATTTAAATAAATAAGAGGATTTATCATTGTCAATATCTGAGGCAGGATCTTCTGAATCAGATAGATCCTCATCAGAGAAGGATAATTCAGTATGTTTTTGGTCATTTGAAAATTCATCATATTTATGAGAAGTTTTAAAAGACCTTTTACGTTTATTAGAAGGCAGAATGGCAGACAAAGCCTTCTGTATAGAATCAGAAATAAATTCTTTTAAATTTACAGGTATATCTTGTGCATTAGATGTTGAGGGAACAGCAACAGGTAATGAATTACTACTGATGGATACATTTTCTGCATGTAAAAGTTTATCATGACAACTATTACAAACCACAGCTGGAGGTATAATTTCCACAAATTTACAACAAATGCACTTAGCTTTGGTAGAACTGTTATCAGGCAGCCAGGATCCAACAGTGAATTCTGAGACAGGATCAGATTGAGACATCTTGCAAATGTAAGAGAAAAAAACAACATATAATGCAAAATTATCAATTTACTTATATGGCAGTTTCAGAAATGGGAAAAAAATGCAAACAGAATGCCCCTGTCATAAAAAAAGGCAAGAGGCAAATAGGAATGGGGTCTAAAATAATGAAAATATTTGGCGCCAAGTATGACGCACAACAGAAAAATATTGTTTGGCACCAACCTTCTGAAAGGACCCAGCGTCAACTAAGACGCCGGAAATGACAAATTTGCGTCAGCGAATGTAACTTCGCGCCAAAGAAATCTTGTGCCAAAAATGATGCAATAAACGTTAGCGTTTTGCGCCCTCGTGAGCCTAATTCTGCCCATGAATTAGAAAAAATGACAGTCAATTGAAAAAAAGACTACACCCCAGGTAAGAAATACATTTCTAAAAATTGCATTTCCCAGATATGAAACAGACAGTCTGCAAAAGGAAATATACTGAAACATGAATCATGGCAAATATAAGTACAATACATATATTTAAAACTTTATATAAATACATAAAGTGCCAAACCATAGATGAGAGTGTCTTAAGTAATGAAAACATACTTACCTGAAGACACCCATCCACATATAGCAGATAGCCAAACCAGTACTGAAATGGTTATCAGTAGAGGTAATGGAATATGAGAGTATATCGTCGATCTGAAATAGATCCCCGTGAGGAAAACCATTGAATTCAATAGGTGATACTCCTTTCACATCCCTCTGACATTCACTGTACTCTGAGAGGAACCGGGCTTCAAAAATGCTGAGAAGCGCATATCAACGTAGAAATCTTAGCACAAACTTACTTCACCACCTCCATAGGAGGCAAAGTTTGTAAAACTGAAGTGTGGGTGTGGTGAGGGGTGTATTTATAGGCTTTTTGAGGTTTGGGAAACTTTGCCCCTCCTGGTAGGATTGTATATCCCATACGTCACTAGCTCATGGACTCTTGCCAATTACATGAAAGAAAGAACATGTTATTTTTCCACCATTAACTAGATCATTTTTTTTAATCATATTTAACCCGCGCTGAGGGGTTAAACAGATAAAGTCACTCACCTAGGCTCGATGCATTGCCCCTCCTTAGAGGCATATGGCTCTGGTGAAAATAATTAAATAATAAAACTGCATGTTTTAAGAGTTAACATTTAGTCATTCACAGTGTCTGACTTATGTATGATCTCTTGAAAATATGTTCATAATAAGTAACCACTGTACCACTCTCTATTGACTAGTATGTTGCACACATAAACCCCTGTGTTTTTGTCATCTAAAATAATAATTCAGCCATAGTTTAAAAAGAAAACAAGAAGAAGAAAATGAACTCCAACACTGTGAGAGCCACCACACGGTGTTGTGTATCACTGCGCACAGCGTGCCTGTCAGCAGCGGCTAAGCATGAGAAGGAGTTATGTTTCTGAGGCAAACAGCTGCAATAAAGCTAGGAACAATGAGCTAGAGAATAAGTTATGTCTAATGATAGCTTGATGTATGGGAAAGTGTGAATATGACACTAATGTTGTGGATGACTGTAGGTTTTGCACTTACTAATAACAAATGTGTGTGTTATTCCAATGACAGAAGAATAAATTATTTGCAGCTCAGTAGCCCATCTCTCTTGTGCTTTTGTTGTTCCAATTTCTTCATCAAATTTCCTTAATTTCTCTCGCATTCCTCGTTTTCTATTCTTTTTATGCTTCCCGTTCTTTCTGGCCTAGATTTATGAAGACTTCTGTGAGAGAGAAAAGAGAGGATCCAACTGCTCTGTTTTCATACGATACTGATTTACTAAAGAACAAATATTTTTTTTTCCAAAGGTTTAGTTAATCAGCTTCATACAAGACCAAAGAAATGAAAGAGATCTTTTACTCATTAGAGTCCTTTGGATTATTAGTGAATGTAGGCCTGTGTCTTTCTCCTTTTACACTCTTTTAAAGGGACATTCTTGTCAAAATGTAAATGCCCATAGATTCATAACATCTTTGAATAGAAACACAATTGCAATGTACATGTATTGGCAAAAATGCTTCTAGCAAACGTTATCACAGTTTTAGGGGCCTATCTATCTGCAGGCTCGCCAGAAACCACAGTTATGATGCAGCGGTCACAAAGACCGCTGCTCCATAGCCTGTCCGCCTGCTCTGAGCAGGCGGACAGACATTGCCGTAAATCAACCCGATCGAGTACGATCGGGTTGATTGACACCCCCCTGCTGGCGGCCCATTGGCCGCGAGTCTGCAGGGGGCGGCGTTGCACCAGCAGCTCTTGTGAGCTGCTGGTGCAATGCTGAATACGGCGAGCGTATTGCTCGCCGTATTCAGCAAGGTCTGGCAGACCTGATCCACCAGACTTTCTTAAATAGGGGCCTTAGTATAAACATTTTACTCTGCATGTGCATGTGAAGCATAGTTAGAGAGTCTCAGTGCACAAGCATTTTAAATACTGCAGCTGCTAAGAGCACCAGTGGGGCTTGTATCATGTCAGCAGTTAACATACTGAGTTATTACCAGATAGTACGAGCACCTTAGGCTCTCTGAGCGAGTGCTGTATTTAAAATGCTGGTGCACGGTGCATACTTAAATACACTTTTGAAAAGGCTATAGCTCTTATTAGAAGTATTTTTGCTAATACGTGTATATTACAAATATGTTTCTATTCAAAACTGAAATGCTTCCATGTTGATTAATGTGCTAAGGTGGGGAAGACTGTAGTACTGTCCCAGATAAACCTGACTAAAAATATACTTTATCTACCTATTCTTTTGAAAGTGGTATTGTCACTAACAAAATAGTAATCACTTTTTACTAGAAGCATTTTTTTCTTTACAAATGAAACATGCTGTAATTGAAATATTGTCGAACAACAAAAGGTATTGTTTCCAGGAATTGAGTAAAAAAAGTGTCTTTCTTTAATTTACAGCGTAAAGATCCCCTTCCCACTCCCCCAGTGTGCCCCCCCCCCAATAATGATATTATCTGGGTCTATTTGGGTTATTTTGCAGTACTGTCTTCCTATGGGAATTGTTTGAGCCTGAAAACAGATATATTCTTCTAAAGGCAGGAGATTTTCCTTCTGATATATCCACATGGGAATATTAGGGACAACACTCAATTTCCAATATTTGGTTATCAAAATTTTAGCGCCATTTAGAGTAATTTGCTGGAGTTTTAGGCATATTTTGCATTTACATTTTGGTGGTAAATTCAGTAAGGTGTCTGCTGTGTCTAGGGATAAATCAGTGCCCAATAGAGATTTGAGAAAAATGTAATTCTATTCTAGAAGGTACGTAGGTTAGGGGCATCTCCACCACATATGTACTATTGTGCCCTCCTCATCAGCCATTCATATTAGGGAATAATTGTTTAAGTCTTAATGGGGTCAGATACCATCTGGTGAGGATCTTGTAATTCATTAATATGAATTTAGAAGAGGTAGAGGATTTTTTAGTATGATAATACATTTTAAGCCAATCAGCTGATATGATATTTCTACCAAATTCTCTGCTCCAACTAGATATGTAGGAGGGCAGGTTCCTTCTATCTGAATCTAAAAGTATTTTCCTTGCCAGTGATAATGATCACCTAATGGGGGCCTCTAGAGTACATCATTGTTCAAAAGGTGTCATCTCTCTCAAATAATCCTTCTTGAAGGGGAAGGAGAAGTAAGGTGAGTTAGCTGGTTATATTGTAAGCATTGTGTGAACACTCCTTGCAGAACCTCTTCCAATTCCACTCTAGGCTTGATTTTCCAGGTGGATAACAGCTTATAGATAGAGATGGAGGATCTTAAATGGTTCTTTCCTTTATGGTATCCTATGTCTCCTTGACCTCCTACTATTACTAGAAGCATTTTTGCTAATATAAGTGTATTGCAAAAATGCTTCTATTTAAGATTGAAACACACCCATGCAAATTTCAATTTTGACCTTTTCAACCCTTTAAAGGGACAGTAAACACAAGAATTTTTGTTGTTTAAAAAGGTAGATAATCCCTTTATTACCCATTCCCCAATTTTGCATAACCAACACAGTTATAATAATATACTTTTTACCTCTGTGATTACCTTGTATCTATGCCTCTGCAAACTGCCCCCTTATTACAGTTCTTTTGACAGACATGCATTTTAGCCAATCAGTGCTGACTCCTAGGAGCTTCACGTGCCTGAGCTCAATGTTATCTATATGAAACACATGAACTAACGCCCTTTAGTGGTGAAAAACTGTCAAAATGCTTTCCGAATAGAGGCAGTCTTCAAGGTCTAAGAAATTAGCACATGAACCTCCTAGATTTAGCTTTCAACTAAGAATAATAAGAGAACAAAGCAAAATTGGTAATAAAAGTAAATTGGAAAGTTGTTTAAAATTACATGCCCTATTTAAATCATGAAAGAGTTTTTTTTACTTTACTGTCCCTTTAAGGATATTATCTTGGTCAGTGTTAGGACATTGAGTTTTGCTTTCTAATGCATCAAGAAATCATTTTTCAAATGTCTTATTAAGCCTTTGAAGACCAATGCAATTTGTTTAAGGTCTTCTCCACTGCTTATTGTTGTAAGGCTCTATTTATTACTCTCCTACCCAGCATGCCTCAGGCTTCTATTTCATTGGACAATATTGTTTAAAGGGACAGTAAAGTCCAAATTAAACTTTCATGATTCAGATAGGGCATATCATTTTAAACAACTTTTCAATTTACTTCTATCATTAAATTTGCTTTGTTCTCTTAATATTCTTAGTTGAAAGCTTAACCTAGGTAGGCTTATATGCTAATGGTTAAGCCCTTGAAGGCTGCCTCTTATCTGAATGCATTTGACATCTAGAGGGCATTAGTTCATGTGTGCCATATAGATAACATTGTGCTCATGGCAGTGAAGTTATTTAAGAGTAAGCACTAATTGCCTGAAATACAAGCTTGTCAAAAGATCTGAGATAAGGAAGCAGTCTGCAGAAGCTTAAATACAGGGTAATCACAGAGGTAAAAAGTATATTAATATAACCATGTTGGTTATGCAAAACTGGGGAATGGTAAATAAAGGGAATATCTATCATTTTTGGTGTTACTGTTTCTAGGCCATTGGATGATCTCAGCACAAACGTTTTATGCATTTTGGAGCTATTTTTGCACATTGTTGGGCTCATATCATTTTAAGGTTTAGGGGGAAGTTTAGTTAGTTGTGGTCCTCAGATTCAGTAAGCCTTGTATTCTGACTATTATCCACACTGAGCATGCCAATTAAACCTCTCAACGTTGATGGTATCTCACCTATTAAAGAAAAACAAGGAACAATGTCGCCCACGGGAAAGGTTATTACTCAGTGCATCCAAGAATGTCTCCATAAATGAAGTTACTTTTTTCTCTCTAATTACTGGTTTTTTTTTACCAAATGTTCCTATGTAAGAGTATATGCCTGTGCTGCATTCTCTCAAGACTTGCTCTTCATTGTCATTCTTAGTTAACCCCATCTGTGCTCTATATGTTAAGAGCAAGACTTTGGCATTTCAAATTTTTTGCTGGTCCTTTTATGATTTCTTTCAGTTCTTTATAAATAGAAGTCAGGAGTGACAGATGGAATGAGAAAACAACTCAGTCATATAAATGAGCTAGATATAAGAATGGAGGCTGAAATTATACAAATACATATATAAATGATAAATGGGTAGTAGTCATTAATATTATTTTCTGCAGCAGCCTTCTCAGATTCTCATATGTCCAGGAATACATTTTCAGAAAAGTTAACATAAAAACTATAAGAGGAGACAGGGTCGGTGGGACGTGGTAAATATGGAAACTATAACAAAGAAAATATAATAGATATTAAAAACAAATTTTCATTATACATGCACAAGGATTAGAAATAGGATAATAATATGAAATTTATTTTCAGTATATGTAGTTGCAGTGTGAGCTGTTACACAGCCAGAAAAAGGATATATATATATATACATATACTATTATACTTTCAGACTTTCATGATTTATTTTGCCCCTTTTCATGTAATTTAGCTCTAAAAATTAATTATTCTCTAATTCTCACAACTTGAAATGCTCCCTGCTAACTTCTCATGGTTTGCCCTGCTATATATCTGTGCCTAATGGCTTTTACTGATAACAACTGGAAAGCAATGCACTTTATACTAATGTTATGACACTGACTGACCTTGTGGTCTGCAGACTAAGATTGGCTCCTCTAAAAAAGGCAAATGGTGGGGGAGAGTTTCATTTAGATATGTGCAATTCGTTTCGGATCGATTCAGAAATTCGGAAAATTCGGCAAATTCGGAGATTCGGATCGAACCGAATTTCCGAATTAAAATACTGCCGAATTTACTGAATAAATCCGAATTAGTTCGGATTTATTCGGTAAATTCGGATGGCCATGGATTACACTAGTATTGTACAGTATATTAGGTTATATCACTCTGCTATGGGTTACACCTAATATACAGTACATAATACTAGTCTAATCCCACCTAACACTTACCGAAATTCAGAATTTCCAAACCGAACCGAATCCAGCCGAATTTCTTCGAATCCGAATGAATCCGAAATGAATCCGAACTGATTAAAAATTTCCCAAATTCGAATCGATCCGTACCGAAATTCAAAAAATTCCGAATCAATCCGAACCGAACCGAATTTTTTCGCCATGCACATATCTAATTTAATTATTACAAATAATTCCAGTTAAAAAAAGATGATAATTTATGGTAATGTTGATATGTCATTCTATAGCAACACACAACAGAAATATTGTAGTTACAAGTGGCTAGATTACGAGTTTGGCGTTAGCCATAAAAAGCAGTATTAAGGGGTCCTTACGCTGCTTTTTAATGCCCACTGGTATTAAATCAACAAATCAGATTTTTCCTACCTTAATTCCGATTGGCTGATAGAATCCTATCAGCCAATTGGAATTCGAGGGACACAATCTTGGATGACGTCATTTAAAGGAATATTCATTCGTCGGTAGAAGGATGTTCCGCGCCGGAGCTCTTCAAGATGGAGCCGTTCCTTGTCGGATGGATGAAGATAGAAGATGCCGCTTGGATGAAGATGTCTTCCGGTCCGGATGTCCTCTTATGCCCGGATAGGATGAAGACTTCTGCCGGTCTGGATGTCCTCTTCTGCCCGGATAGGATGAAGACTTCTGCCGGTCCGGATGTCCTCTTCTGCCCCATCGGATAACCATTGGTGCCCGGCTGGGTGAAGACACCTCAAGGTAGGGTGATCTTCAATGGGGTAGTGTTAGGTTTTATTAAGGGGGGATCGGGTGAGTTTTAGAGTAGGGGTATGTGGGTGGTGGGTTGTAATGTTGGGGGGGTATTGTATTTCTTTTTTTTACAGGTAAAAGAGCTGATTACTTTGGGGCAATGCCCCGCAAAAAGCCCTTTTAAGGACTGGTAAAAGAGCTGATTACTTTGGAGCAATGCCCCGCAAAAGGCGCTTTTAAGGGCTATTTGTAATTTAGTGTAGGGTAGGGAATTTTACTATTTTGGGGGGCTTTTTTATTTTATTAGGGGGATTAGATTAGGTGTAATTAGTTTAAAATATTGTAATTTCTTTTTTATTTTCTGTAATTTAGTGTTTTGTTTTTTTCGTAAATTAGTATATTTAATTTAATTGTATTTAATTGTAGGTAGTTTAGGTAATTAATTTAATTATAGAGTAGTGTTAGGTGTAATTGTAACTTAGGTTAGGGTTTTACAGGTACTTTTGTATTTATTTTAGCTAGCTAGCTATTAAATAGTTAGTAACTATTTAATAACTATTGTACCTAGTTAAAATAAATACAAAATTGCCAGTAAAATAAATATAAATCCTAAAATGGCTACAATGTAACTATTAGTTATATTGTAGCTAGCTTAGGGTTTATTTTATAGCTAAGTATTTAGTTTTAAATAGGATTAATTTATTTAATTATAGTAATTTTATTTAGATTTATTAAAAATAGATTTAAGTTAGGGGGTGTTAGGGTTAGGGTTAGACTTAGGTTTAGGGGTTAATACATTTAATATAGTAGCGGCAACGTTGGGGGCGTCAGATTAGGGGTTAATCATTGTAGGTAGGTGGCAGCGATGTTGGAGGCAGCAGATTAGGGGTTAATAACTATAATGTAGGTGTCGGCGATGTTAGGGGCAGCAGATTAGGGGTTCATAGGTATAATGTAGGTGGCGGCGGTGTCCGGAGCGGCAGATTAGGGGTTAATAATATAATGCAGGTGGCGAGGATGTTGGGGTGGCAGATTAGGCGTCAATAAGTATAAGGTTAGGGGTGTTTAGACTCGGGGTTCATGTTAGGGTGCTAGGTGTAGACTTAGAAAGTATTTTCCCATAGGAAGCAATGGGGCTGCGTTAGGAGCTGAACGCTGATTTTTTGCAGGTGTTAGGTTTTTTTTCAGCCAGCTCAGCCCCATTGTTTCCTATGGGGAAATCGTGCACGAGCACGTTTTAGCCAGCTTACCGCTACCGTAAGCAACGCTGGTATTACAGGGAAAAGTGGCGCTAAATTTGCTCAGTGCTCACTTTTCTGAGGCTAACGCAGCCATTCAGAAAACTTGTAATACCAGCATTGTTTAAAGTGAGCGCTGGAAAAAAAGTCTCGTTAGCAACGCAAGTTTTTACCGACAAAACTTGTAATCTAGCCGAAGGTGTTTACATCTCATCCATGAACAAAGTGTTCAAAATGTTCTCTATTCCATCTAAAAAAGAATACATCAGAAGAAGCTGTCCTTGTCAGCCAATCAGCTATAGATAGCTAGGTATTATTTGTACACAAATACCCTGATAGTTTCACATTGACTTTAAACAGCTTTAGTTAAAATACAAATATTTATAATATGTTTAACTGCTGCTCTTTCATATACATTGATTACTGTGTCCGTTTAACACCTTTAGGAAATTCCTCCTTCCTCACAGCCAATATACAAATGTTTATTAAACTGGGTACCTTACAGAATAAAATGAGATGTAAAGATCAATAAATTATTAATAAAATAGCTATCAATTAAATAGAACCCTTTGTATTACACTGGTTATATCTTAGTTTCCCCAAAGGAAAAATAAAAACTAATCATAGCTTAAATCAATGCAAGTGTTTGAATGTTTTCATATTGATTTCATTTTAAATTGTCATAAATACATAAATATCATAAATATATTATGCTGTCATTTTTCTTTTTGTAAACAAGTGAACTTACCTTTCCACTGATGTTTAAGCCATGCAGGAAAAAAATTAGGAATATTTTTCATTTTTAATTCAGTTTTTTAGGTTAAGACTTCAACTGATATATATTATTTTTTTTAAATTTCTAATGCACTGTTTTTTCTGACTGTTGATTTTTCTTGACATAAGTAAATGACTTGCAGTTTTAAAGCAAAGAACCAAGAAAGACATAATTTGATGTACGTGCAAGACTTCAAATGTGGAATTAAATGGAGGGGGGAAATAGATGGGTATTCATATGCTAATGTCACTCTGAATGGGCTGTGACCCTGAATCTGAACAGAATAATTTGTTACAAAAATATTTTTTTCTTCTCATGTCCCACATGGCACTACTTATGGTGTGAGAGAGATTGGACCACATTCTTATCTTAGAATAAGTGTATTTTTAATTAATTTATTTATTTAAAATGCTTTCACTCCTTTGCCTTTGTTAACAATGAACTAGGTCTGTGGTAATTGCAGTTACATAATGTGCAACACTTAATACTGCCACTAGATGGCAGTAATTGTCCTTCCTAAAAAAAAATCAAATTTGTTTTTTTTTCATCACACAGCTCTCAAATTATGTAGAGGACTTTGGAAATCAATAATGCTCTCTAAGATATACCACTATGCTAATCATGTTACATTTACAGCAGGTAATCTAAGTGTAACATGTATGAGTAGTTCATTAAACAATAAAATGACATATCTCTGAAAAAAATATTGTTAAAGGGACACAAAATTAAAAATGATAATTTCATATTTCAAAATGAGCATGCAATTTTATACAACTAGATAGTGTGTGCAATTTAAACATATTTCCAGTTTAATTATAATATAACTTTTGCTTTGGTCTCATGGTATCTTTTGTTGAAGTGTAAACCTAAATGGGCTCATAGAACGTCAGGAGCATGCACATTTCTTTAGTTGCAAAAATGTCTGCCATAGAGTGCTAAAGGCGATCAATGCTGTGTGTGTGCTACTGGTAGCCAAATAACATAATTTATGTAAGAACTTACCTGATAAATTCATTTTTTTCATATTAGCAAGAGTCCATGAGCTAGTGACTTATGGGACGTATGGGATATACATTCCTACCAGGAGGGGCAAAGTTTCCCAAACCTCAAAATGCCTATAAATACACCCATCACCACACCCACAAATCAGTTTAACGCATAGCCAAGAAGTGGGGTGATAAGATAAAATTGCAAAAGCATAAAAAATAAGGAATTGGAATAATTGTGCTTTATACAAAAAAATCATAACCACCACAAAAAGGGTGGGCCTCATGGACTCTTGCTAATATGAAAGAAATGAATTTATCAGGTAAGTTCTTACATAAATTATGTTTTCTTTCATGTAATTAGCAAGAGTCCATGAGCTAGTGACGTATGGGATAATGAATACCCAAGATGTGGATCTTCCACGCAAGAGTCACTAGAGAGGGAGGGATAAAATAAAGACAGCCAATTCCGCTGAAAATAATCCACACCCAAAATAAAGTTTAAATCTTATAATGAAAAAAACTGAAATTATAAGCAGAAGAATCAAACTGAAACAGCTGCCTGAAGAACTTTTCTACCAAAAACTGCTTCAGAAGAAGAAAACACATCAAAATGGTAGAATTTAGTAAAAGTATGCAAAGAAGACCAAGTTGCTGCTTTGCAAATCTGATCAACCGAAGCTTCATTCCTAAACGCCCAGGAAGTAGAAACTGACCTAGTAGAATGAGCTGTAATCCTTTGAGGCGGAGTTTTACCCGACTCGACATAAGCATGATGAATTAAAGATTTCAACCAAGATGCCAAAGAAATGGCAGAGGCCTTCTGACCTTTCCTAGAACCGGAAAAGATAACAAATAGACTAGAAGTCTTTCGGAAATTCTTAGTAGCTTCAACATAATATTTCAAAGCTCTAACTACATCCAAAGAATGCAATGATCTCTCCTTAGAATTCTTAGGATTAGGACACAATGAAGGAACCACAATTTCTCTACTAATGTTGTTAGAATTCACAACCTTAGGTAAAAATTTAAAAGAAGTTCGCAACACCGCCTTATCCTGATGAAAAATCAGAAAAGGAGACTCACAAGAAAGAGCAGATAATTCAGAAACTCTTCTAGCAGAAGAGATTGCCAAAATAAACAAAACTTTCCAAGAAAGTAATTTAATGTCCAGTGAATGCATAGGTTCAAACGGAGGAGCTTGAAGAGCCCCCAGAACCAAATTCAAACTCCAAGGAGGAGAAATTGACTTAATAACAGGTTTTATACGAACCAAGGCTTGTACAAAACAATGAATATCAGAAAGATTAGCAATCTTTCTGTGAAAAAGAACAGAAAGAGCAGAGATTTGTCCTTTCAAGGAACTTGCAGACAAACCTTTATCCAAACCATCCTGAAGAAACTGTAAAATTCTCGGAATTCTAAAAGAATGCCAGGAAAAATGATGAGAAAGACACCAAGAAATGTAAATCTTCCAGACTCGATAATATATTTTCCTAGATACAGATTTACGAGCCTGTAACATAGTATTAATCACAGAGTCAGAGAAACCTCTTTGACTGAGAATCAAGCGTTCAATCTCCATACCTTCAAATTTAAGGATTTGAGATCCTGATGACAGAAGATCTGGTCGTAACGGAAGAGTCCACGGTTGGCAAGAGGCCATCCGGACAAGATCCGCATACCAAAACCTGTGAGGCCATGCTGGAGCCACCAGCAGAACAAACGAGCATTCCTTCAGAATCTTGGAAATTACTCTTGGAAGAAAAACTAGAGGCGGAAAGATATAGGCAGGAAGATACTTCCAAGGAAGTGACAATGCATCCACTGCTTCCGCCTGAGGATCCCTGGATTTGGACAGATAGCTGGGAAGCTTCTTGTTTAGATGAGAAGCCATCAGATCTATTTCTGGAAGTCCCCACATTTGAACAATCTGAAGAAAAACCTCTGGGTGAAGAGACCATTCGCCCGGATGTAACGTTTGGCGACTGAGATAATCCGCTTCCCAATTGTCTATACCTGGTATATGAACCACAGAAATTAGACAGGAGCTGGATTCCGCCCATACCAGTATTCGAGATACTTCTTTCATAGCCAGAGGACTGTGAGTCCCTCCTTGATGATTGATATATGCCACAGTTGTGACATTGTCCGTCTGAAAACAAATGAACGACTCTCTCTTTAGAAGAGGCCATGACTGAAGAGCTCTGAAAATTGCACGGAGTTCCAAAATATTGATTGGTAATCTCACCTCCTGAGATTCCCAAACCCCTTGTGCTGTCAGAGACCCCCAAACAGCTCCCCAACCTGTCAGACTTGCATCTGTTGAAATCACAGTCCAGGTTGGAAGAACAAAAGAAGCCCCCTGAACTAAACGATGATGATCTGTCCACCACGTCAGAGAGTGTCGTACAATCGGTTTTAAAGATATCAATTGAGATATCTTTGTATAATCCCTGCACCACTGGTTCAGCATACAAAGCTGAAGAGGTCGCATGTGAAAACAAACAAAGGGGATCGCGTCCGATGCAGCAGTCATAAGACCTAGAATTTCCATGCATAAGGTTACCGAAGGAAATGATTGAGACTGAAAGTTTCGACAAACTGAAACCAATTTTAGACGTCTCTTGTCTGTCAGAGACAGAGTCATGGACACTGAATCTATCTGGAAACCTAAAAAGGTTACCCATGTCTGAGGAATCAATTAACTTTCGGTAAATTGATCCTCCAACCATGATCTCAAAGAAACAATACAAGTCGATTCGTATGAGATTCTGCTAAATGTGAAGACTGAGCAAGTACCAAGATATCGTCCAAATAAGGAAATACCACAATACCCTGTTCTCTGATTACAGACAGAAGGGCACCGAGAACCTTTGTAAAAATCCTTGGAGCTGTTGCTAGGCCAAACGGCAGAGCCACAAACTGGTAATGCTTGTCTAGGAAAGAGAATCTCAGAAACTGTTAGTGATCTGGATGAATCAGAATATGCAGATATGCATCCTGTAAATCTATTGTGGACATATAATGCCCTTGCTGAACAAAAGGCAGAATAGTCCTTATAGTTACCATTTTGAATGTTGGTATCCTTACATAACGATTCAATATTTTTAAATCCAGAACTGGTCTGAAGGAATTCTCCTTCTTTGGTACAATGAAGAGATTTGAGTAAAACCCCAGCCCCTGTTCCAGAACCGGAACTGGCATAATTACTCCAGCCAACTCTAGATCTGAAACACATTTCAGAAATGCTTGAGCCTTCGCTGGATTTACTGGGACACGGGAAAGAAAAAATCTTCTTGCAGGAGGCCTTATCTTGAAGCCTATTCTGTACCCTTCTGAAACAATGTTCTGAATCCAAAGATTGTGAATTGAATTGATCCAAATTTCTTTGAAAAATCGTAATCTGCCCCCTACCAGCTGGGCTGGAACGAGGGCCGCACCTTCATGTGGACTTAGGAGCTGGCTTTGGCTTTCTAAAAGGCTTGGATTTATTCCAGACTGGAGATGGTTTCCAAACTGATACCGCTCCTGTGGATGAAGGATCAGGCTTTTGTTCCTTATTGTGACGAAAGGAACGAAAACGATTATTAGACCTAAATTTACCTTTAGATTTTTTATCCTGTGGTAAAAAAGTTCCTTTCCCTCCAGTAACAGTTGAAATAATAGAATCCAACTGTGAACCAAATAATTTATTACCCTGGAAAGAAAGGGAAAGCAAAGTCAATTTAGAAGACATATCAGCATTCCAAGTTTTAAGCCATAAAGCTCTTCTAGCTACAATAGCTAGAGACATATACCTGACATCAACCCTAATGATATCAAAGATGGCATCACAAATAAAATTATTAGCATGTTGAAGAAGATTAACAATGCTATGAGAATTATGATCTGTTACTTGTTGCGCTAAAGCTTCTAATTAAAAAGTTGAAGCTGCAGCAACATCCGCTAAAGATATAGCAGGTCTAAGAAGATTACCTGAACATAAGTAAGCTTTTCTTAGAAAGGATTCAATTTTCCTATCTAAAGGATCCTTAAAGGAAGTACTATCTGCCGTAGGAATAGTAGTACTTTAGCAAGAGTAGAGATAGCCCCATCAACCTTAGGGATTTTGTCCCAAAACTCTAATCTGTCAGATGGCACAGGATATAATTGCTTAAAACGTTTAGAAGGAGTAAATGAATTACCCAAATTATTCCATTCCCTGGAGATTACTTCAGAAATAGCATCAGGGACAGGAAAAACTTCTGGAATAACTACAGGAGATTTAAAAACCTTATTTAAACGTTTAGATTTAGTATCAAGAGGACCAGAATCCTCTATTTCTAATGCAATTAAAACTTCTTTAAGTAAAGAACGAATAAATTCCATTTTGAACAAATATGAAGATTTATCGGCATCAACCTCTGAAACAGAATCCTCTGAACCAGAGGAATCATTATCAGAATCAGAATGATGATGTTCATTTAAAAATTCATCTGAAAAATGAGAAGTTTTAAAAGACCTTTTACATTTACTAGAAGGAGGAATAACAGACATAGCCTTCTTAATGGATTTAGAAACAAAATCTCTTATGTTAACAGGAACACTCTGAGCATTAGATGTTGATGGAACAACAGCAGGTAATGAAACATTACTAAAGGAAATATTATCTGCATTAACAAGTTTGTCATAACATTCATTACAAACAACAGCTGGAGGAACAGATACCACAAGTTTACAGCAAATACACTTAACTTTGGTAGATCCAGCATCCGGCTGCGATTTTCCAGAAGTATCTTCTGATTCAGGGTCAATCTGGGACATCTTGCAATATGTAATTGAAAAAACAACATATAAAGCAAAATTGATCAAATTCCTTAAATGACAGTTTCAGGAATGGGAAAAAATGCCAGTGAACAAGCTTCTAGCAACCAGAAGCAATAAACAATGAGACTTAAATAATGTGGAGACAATAGTGACGCCCATATTTTTTAGCGCCAAAAAAGACACCCACATTATTTGGCGCCTAAATGCTTTTGGTGCCAAAAAATGACGCCACATCCGGTAACGCTGACACTTTTGGCGCAAAAAACGTCAAAAATGATGCAACTTCTGGTGACACGTATGACGCCGGAAATAACAAAGAAAAATTTTTTTTTGCGCCAAAAAAGTCTGCGCCAAGAATGACGCAATAAAATTAAGCATTTTCAGCCCCCGCGAGCCTAACAGCCCACAGGGAAAAAAGTCAAATTTTAAGGTAAGAAAAAAATTGATTATTCAAATGCATTATCCCAAATAATGAAACTGACTGTCTGAAATAAGGAATATTGAACATCCTGAATCAAGGCAAATAAATGTTTGAACACAAATATTTAGAACTTTATATAAAAGTGCCCAACCATAGTGTCACAAAAATAAGACTTACTTACCCCAGGACACTCATCTACATGTAGTAGAAAGCCAAACCAGTACTGAAACGAGAATCAGTAGAGGTAATGGTATATATAAGAGTATATCGTCGATCTGAAAAGGGAGGTAAGAGATGAATCTCTACGACCAATAACAGAGAACCTATGAAATAGACCCCGTAGAAGGAGATCATTGAATTCAAATAGGCAATACTCTCTTCACATCCCTCTGACATTCACTGCACGCTGAGAGGAAAACCGGGCTCCAACCTGCTGCGGAGCGCATATCAACGTAGAATCTAGCACAAACTTACTTCACCACCTCCACAGGAGGCAAAGTTTGTAAAACTGATTTGTGGGTGTGGTGAGGGGTGTATTTATAGGCATTTTGAGGTTTGGGAAACTTTGCCCCTCCTGGTAGGAATGTATATCCCATACGTCCCATACGTCACTAGCTCATGGACTCTTGCTAATATGAAAGAAATGAATTTATCATTGACCATAATTGTATTGTGGGAGCCCCCAGAAGTTCTATGCAGTGTGTCAATTGATCTCTCTCCCAGTCTTTGTTGTGGGGCCCAAGAGTCCTAAAATAAATATATATATATATATATATATATATATATTTGGTTAATGCCATACTGCTGATGTCATGTGACATGGGGTGGCACACACAGTTAGTCCTAATACTGTCACAGTTAAAAGTTCTCTGCTTATATTTATTTGTGAGAAACTGTGCCAGACCGTGCCGGTGTTATGTGACATGCAGCACTGAATGCTAAGCCCTAACTCGGCATCCAGCCAATCCCACTGCATCAGAAAAGGTCCTGCTAGGGTTACCACTGTTACCAGGTAACTGCTCTGGTAGTGGGGATTGTTCAGGGTATGGCTAACTGTAGGCGCATGCAGCAGAAACCTGGAGCGGCAGGCACGTGAGGATCCTACACTGTATCCCTGCAGCCTTGGACAGACAGCATCCAGTCTGCTTAGCCCTGCTCTTTCTGCTGTGACCCTCAGATCAACTAACTGAAGTTTGTTAGGGGAACAGTGCTTTGTAGAAAGGTGTCAGAGGGAAGAATAAGTGAATGCACACATGCACCTCCCCCATGCAGCATTGTCTATAGCAGGGTTAGAGGGAACTTGTTCTTAGAAAAGAAGTGACATGTGCTGCTGTGGCTGATGTATAGGGTCATGCTGATACTTCACACATTAAGGTAAGGTTTATTTTTATAGATTGTTTCTCTCTGTCTCAGATTTTACAGCTTCCCATAGTAGTTCTCCTGTTCCAGTCAGTAAACTTATATTTGTCTGCACCTCCATGCTTCCTCCTCAGTCTTTACCTTGCTTTGCTCCTGTTGGCTGCGCTAAATCTCTTTAACCAGCCCTAAATATCTTTAGTCAGCTAACCTCACACCAGAATCACATTCAAAAGCATCAGCTTGATTGATTAGATGATCCATAGCTGATCTTGTTCTCCCCAAATGTCAGGATTCCCCCTTACAGGTCAGACACACGTCAGTATACTGCACAGTGCACACATACTTTGTATTTTTAATATTGGCCCCAGTACAGATTATTGGAGCCTTTTGAACTTTTATTTGAACTAAAAAAACACCCCATCTAAATTAATTATGTGAGATGCCATTTAGTTGTTTATTTAACCTTTTAACGCCGTTATACCTTTATATTCCATCATAATTACACTGGGCTTTAGTTTGTGTGTATATGTGTATGTTCTGGAGAGTGTGTGTGCATCTGGGTTAGGGGAGTTTGGTATGTTAGGCATTCCCTTGGTATTCATGAAAGTGGTAATTTTAGTGTACAGTGGCTGTCTAAACAATAAATATGTAGTGAATATCCCAAAACTGGTGAGATGCTTTTAGGGGGGCCAAAAACATAATTTATGTAAGAACTTACCTGATAAATTCATTTCTTTCATATTAGCAAGAGTCCATGAGCTAGTGACGTATGGGATATACATTCCTACCAGGAGGGGCAAAGTTTCCCAAACCTTAAAATGCCTATAAATACACCCCTCACCACACCCACAATTCAGTTTAACGAATAGCCAAGAAGTGGGGTGATAAGAAAAAATTGCGAAAGCATATAAAATAAGGAATTGGAATAATTGTGCTTTATACAAAAAAATCAAAACCACCACAAAAAAGGGCGGGCCTCATGGACTCTTGCTAATATGAAAGAAATGAATTTATCAGGTAAGTTCTTACATAAATTATGTTTTCTTTCATGTAATTAGCAAGAGTCCATGAGCTAGTGACGTATGGGATAATGATTACCCAAGATGTGGATCTTTCCACACAAGAGTCACTAGAGAGGGAGGGATAAAATAAAGACAGCCAATTCCTGCTGAAAATAATCCACACCCAGAATAAAATTTAATGAAAAAACATAAGCAGAAGATTCAAACTGAAACCACTGCCTGAAGAACGTTTCTACCAAAAACTGCTTCAGAAGAAGAAAACACATCAAAATGGTAGAATTTAGTAAAAGTATGCAAAGAGGACCAAGTTGCTGTTTTGCAAATCTGATCAACCGAAGCTTCATTCTTAAACGCCCAGGAAGTAAAAACTGACCTAGTAGAATGAGCTGTAATCCTTTGAGGCGGAGTGTTACCCGACTCAACATAGGCATGATGAAATAAAGATTTCAACCAAGATGCCAAAGAAATGGCAGAAGCTTTCTGGTCTTTTCTAGAACCGGAAAAGATGACAAATAGACTAAAAGTCTTTCGGAAAGACTTAGTAGCTTCAACATAATATTACAAAGCTCTAACAGCATCCAAAGAATGCAATGATTTCTCCTTAGAATTCATAGGATTAGGACATAATGAAGGAACCACAATTTCTCTACTAATGTTGTTAGAATTCACAACCTTAGGTAAAAAATTCAAAAGAAGTTCGCAGCACCGCCTTATCCTGATGCAAAATCAGAAAAGGAGACTCACAAAAAAAGAGTAGATAATTCAGAGACTCTTCTGGCAGAAGAGATGGCCAAAAGAAACAAAAGTTTCCAAGAAAGTAATATAACGACCAAAGAATGCATGGGTTCAAAAGGAGGAGCTTGAAGAGCCCCCAGAACCAAATTCAAAAACTCCAAGGAGGAGAAATTGACTTAATGACAAGTTTTATACGAACCAAAGGTTGTACAAAACAATGAATATCAGGAAGATTAGCAATCCTTCTGTGAAAAAGAACAGAAAGAGCAGAGATTTGTCTTTCAAGAAACTTGCGGACAAACCTTTATCTAAACCATCCTGAAGAAATATAAGTCTTCCAGACTCTATAATATATCTCTCTAAATACAGATTTACGAGCCTGTCACATAGTATCAATCACAGAGTCAGAGAAACCTCTTTGACCAAGAATCAAGCGTTCAAACTCCACACCTTAAAATTAAGGTTTTGAGATCCTGAAGGAAAAAAGAACCTTGAGACAGAAAGACTGGTCTTAACGAAAGAGTCCACAGCTGGCAAGAGGCCATCCGGACAAGATCCGCATACCAAAACCTGTGAGGCCATGCTGGAGCTACCAGCAGGACAAACGAGCATTCCTTAGAATATTGGAGAATACCCTTGGAAGAAGAACTAGAGGCGGAAAGATATAGGCAGGATGACACTTGTAAGGAAGAGATAATGCATCCACTGCCTCCGCCCGAGGATCCCGGGATCCGGACAGATACCAGGGAAGTTTCTTGTTTAGATGAGAAGCCATCAGATCTATTTCTGGGAGTTCCCACATTTGAACAATCTGAGGAAATACCTCTGGGTGAAGACCATTCGCCCAGGTGCAACGTTTGGCGACTGAGATAATCCGCTTTCCAATTGTCCATACCTGGGATATGAACCGCAGAGATTAGACAGGAGCTGGATTCCGCCCAAACCAAAATTCGAGATACTTCTTTCATAGCCAGAGGACTGTGAGTCCCTCCTTGATGATTGATGTATGCCACAGTTGTGACATTGTCTATCTGAAAACAAATGAACAACTCTCTCTTCAGAAGAGGCCAAGACTGAAGAGCTCTGAAAATTGCACGGGGTTCCAAAATATTGATCGGAAATCTCACCTCCTGAGATTCCCAAACCCCTTGTGCCGCCAGATACCCCCACACAGCTCCCCAACCTGTAAGACTTACATCTGTTGAGATTATAGTCCAGGTCGGAAGAACAAAGAAGTCCCCTGAACTAAACGATGGTGATCTGTCCACCATGTCAGAGAGTGTCGTATAATCGGTTTAAAGATATTAATTGAGATATCTTTGAGTAATCCCTGCACCATTGGTTCAGCATACAGAGCTGAAGAGGTCGCATGTGAAAATGAGCAAAGGAGATCGCAGCTGATGCGGCAGTCTTAAGACCTAAAATTTCCATGCATAAGGCTACCAAAGGGAATGATTGTGACTGAAGGTTTTGACAAGCTGATATCAATGTTAAACTTCTCTTGTCTGACAAGGACAGAGTCATAGACACTGAATCTATCTAGAAACCTAAAAAGGTTACCCTTGTCTGAGGAATCAATGAACTGAATGGAAAATTGATCCTCCAACCATGAACTTGAAGAAACAACACAAGTCGATTCGTATGAGATTCTTCAAAAATGAGAAGACTGAGCAAGTACCCAGATATCGTCCAATAAGGAAATACCAAAACCCTGTTCTCTGATTACAGAAAGAAGGGCACCGAGAACCTTTGAAAAAAATTCATGGAACTGAGGCTAGGCCAAACGGTAGAGCCACAAAACTGGTAATGCTTGTCTAAAAAGAGAATCTCAGACATTAAAAGTGATCTGGATGAATCGGAATATGCAGATACACATCCTGTAAATCTATTGTAGACATATAATGCCCTTGCTAAACAAAAGGCAGGATAGTCCTACAGTAATCATCTTGAATGTTGGTATCCTTACATAACGATTCAATATTGATAGATCCAGAACTGGTCTGAAGGAATTGACCTTCTTTGGTACAATGAAGAGATAAAATAAAACCCCAGCCCCTGTTCCAGAACTGGAACTGGCATAATTACTCCAGCCAACTCTAGATCTGAAACACATTTCAGAAATTCTGAGCCTTTGCTGTGTTAACTGGGACACGGGAAAGAAAAAAATCTCTTAGCAGGAGGCCTTAACTGAAGCCAATTCTGTACCTTCTGAAACAATGTTCTGAAACCAGAAATTGAGAAACGGAATTGATCCAAATTTCTTTGAAGAAAACGTAATCTGCCCCATACCAGCTGAGCTGGAATAAGGTCCGCACCTTCATGGGAACTTAGGAGCTGGCTATAGGTTTTCTATAAGGCTTGGATATATTCCAAACTGGAAATAGTTTCCAAACTGATACCGCTCCTGAGGATGAAGGATCAGGCTTTTGTTCCTTATTGTAAGGAAAGGAACGAAAATGATTATTAGACCTAATTTTACCTAGATTTTTTATCCTTTGGTAAAAAAGTTCCCTTCCTTCCAGAACAGTTGATAATAATTTATTACCCTGGAAAGAAAGGGAAAGCAAAGTTGACTTAGAAGACATATCAGCATTCCAAGATTAATTCATAAAGCTTTTCTAGCTAAAAATAGCTAGAGACATATACCTGACATCAACTCTAATGATATCAAAAGATGGTATCACCAATAAAATTATTAGCATGTTATAGAATAATAATAATGCTAAAAAATTATGATCTGTTACTTGTTGCGCTAAAGCTTCTAACCAAAAAGTTGAAGCTGCAGCAACATCCGCTAAAAATATAGCAGGTCTAAGAAGATTACCTAAACATAAGTAAGCTTTTCTTAGAAAGGATTCAATTTTCCTATCTAAAGGATCCTTAAATGAAGTACTATCTGCCGTAGGAATAGTAGCACATTTAGCAGGAGTAGAGACAGCCCCATAACCTTAGGGATTTTGTCCCAAAAAACTCTTAATCTGTCAGATGGCACAGGATATAATTGCTTAAACGTTTAGAAGGAGTAAAAGAATTACCCAAATTATTCCATTCCCTGGAAATTACTTCAGAAATAGCATCAGGGAGATTAAACACTTCTGGAATAACTACAGGAGATTTAAAAACCTTATTTAAACGTTTAGATTTAGTATCAAGAGGACCAGAATCCTCTATTTCTAATGCAATTAATACTTCTTTAAATAAAGAACGAATAAATTCCATCTTGAACAAATACAAAGATTTATCAGCATCAACCTCTGAGACAGAAACCTCTGAACCAGAAGTACCATTATCAGTATCAGAATGATGATGTTCATTTAAAAATTCATCTGAAAAAAGAGAAGTTTTAAAAGACTTTTATGTAAACTAGAAGGAGAAATAACAGACATAGCCTTCTTAATGGATTTAAAAAATAAAATCTCTTATGTTTATCAGAAACACTCTGAAAGTTAGATGTTGACGGAACAGCAACAGGTAATGTAACAGTACTAAAGGAAATTTTATCTGCATTAATAAGTTTGTCATGACATGCAATACAAACAACAGCTGGAGAAACAGATACCAAAAATTATAGCAGATACACTTAGCTTGGTAGCTCCAGCACTAGACAGCGATTTTCCTGTAGTATCTTCTGACTCAGATGCAACGTGAGACATCTTGCAATATGTAAGAGAAAAAACAACATATAAAGCAAAATTGATCAAATTCCTTAAAATGACAGTTTCAGGAATGGGAAAAAATGCCAAAGAACAAGCTTCTAGCAACCAGAAGCAATGAAAAAATAAGACTTAAATAATGTGGAGACAAAAGCGACGCCCTTATTTTTTAGCGCCAAATAAGACGCCCACATTATTTGGCGCCTAAATGCTTTTGGCGCCAAAAATGACGCCACATCCGGAACGCCGACATTTTTGGCGCAAAATAACGTCAAAAAATGACGCAACTTCCGGCGACACGTATGACGCCGGAAATGGAAAAGAATTTTTGCGCCAAAAAAGTCCACACCAAGAATGACGCAATAAAATGAAGCATTTTCAGCCCCCGCGAGCCTAACAGCCCACAGGGAAAAAGAGTCAAATTTTTGAAGGTAAGAAAAAATGATTAATTCAAATGCATTATCCCAAATATGAAACTGACTGTCTGAAAAATAAGGAAAGTTGAACATTCTGAGTCAAGGCAAATAAATGTTTGAATACATATATTTAGAACTTTAAAAACAAAGTGCCCAACCATAGCTTAGAGTGTCACAGAAAATAAGATTTACTTACCCCAGGACACTCATCTACAAGTTTGTAGAAAGCCAAACCAGTACTGAAACGAGAATCAGCAGAGGTAATGGTATATATAAGAGTATATCGTCGATCTGAAAAGGGAGGTAAGAGATGAATCTCTACGACCGATAACAGAGAACCTATGAAATAGACCCCGTAGAAGGAGATCGCTGCATTCAAATAGGCAATACTCTCCTCACATCCCTCTGACATTCACTGCACGCTGAGAGGAAAACCGGGCTCCAACTTGCTGCGGAGCGCATATCAACGTAGAATCTAGCACAAACTTACTTCACCACCTCCATCGGAGGCAAAGTTTGTAAAACTGGATTGTGGGTGTGGTGAGGGGTGTATTTATAGGCATTTTAAGGTTTGGGAAACTTTGCCCCTCCTGGTAGGAATGTATATCCCATACGTCACTAGCTCATGGACTCTTGCTAATTACATGAAAGAAATAAATTATTTTACCGGGGCCCTGTAGACATTAGGTCCGCCACTGAATTTTACTATGCGATGCCGTTCATCGCAATAACTTTTATGTATTTAAAAAAATATATACTGTATAATATATAAATTAATTAAAAACCAACATTTAATTAATAAATTAGTAAATATATATATTAAATTAATCCACAGTGGAGGAATTAATATATTTATTTACTTATTAGTACTGCTTAAGTCCAGTTTCACATATTGCAATTTATTTCATTTTTTTTTTAATGATTAGTCAGCAGTGGATGATCCATTGCTGTGCTAATTTATTTTAAAATAAATAAATTATAAAATAAATTGATTTAGTTGTTTTTTGGGATGTTGGGGTGGAGAGTGAAATTGCATGGGGTGGGGGGGGGGGGCAAGAAAATCTTTGCCCAGGGTCCAGTCAATATTATAGACTGCACTGCCCGTCATTGAGCTGATACCACACTGTACCAGGGATTTGGTGATCAAAGTAGCAATGTGCATGTGCTTAATGGCATCCATGGTGCAAAAGGCATCAATGCTTGTATCTGTTCTGCAACATAGGGTCATCTACTATGTGGGATGTATAAATGGACATATATTGGTTAATGATTTGTCATTTCATTGGTAGGTCATTGGCATTGCCAATTATTAGTTTCCCCTATACTTTTGATTGTGTGTCCCTCCCTATTTAATTCTTGAAGACACTGCACTATAGATTTGCTTTCAAGATGATTAGCAAAGCTTCTCATTATAATATGGATAAAAAGGTGAGGGCAAAACTTCATCCTTGGTAAATAAAATGTGTTATTGAGCACACTGGCACATCCTATATTAGATTACAATAGTCAAAGAAATACTCAACAGCATTTTCACTGAAGTAATGAATTCTGGATAATAATGTGCAAATAATGCTCCCATTGCCTTAGTTATTGCTTCTAAAATCCATTTAAAAAATGTATTTAATCATCTTGCTCAAGACAACTTTTAAAGTATAGTTATTGACGTGTACTGCAACATAAATGGTCAAAAGTGTACAGAAAGTCAAATGTAGAGCGAGGGAAACCAAGTATACTCAATCGGCAAATGAATAGATAATATTTTCTTTAAGTCCTGCTCATGGCAAGTGAATGTGTCTATTTTTATTAGAAAAGCTAATAATGGTAATGGTAGGATAGCTAGTGAGAAAAAATATATCAAGAAGACAGATGAAATATCTGTCAAATGATTAGTGAATGCAACAATATTACAAGATACCATACACTTACAGTATATACCAGTTCCTGAACACACCTGCGTCTGACAAATTACCATTATTTGTCAGACACAGGTGTGTTGCTGTTTATTAAATACATATTATAGTGATCAGGGGACTAGATATATTGGCTGGAAACAATGTTTTGTATAGTAGTAATTTGTTTTCACAGAAAATAATGTCCGCTGTTACCAGATGTATGTTATATACTCATGTGTTAAAAGTGAGACTGAATTGCATGCTGTCATTGTAATCCAGTTAAATACAACCCTAAAGTAATCCAGTAAATAAACCTTTATTTGAAGTATCTTACATTAATATGGGACTCTTGCCTTCCATATAACATTCAAACTGATATTGTGTGAGGAACATATTGTTATTTAATCATCATAGCTAATGCTGTTGTGTTCAAAAATATTGCCAAAAACTCAGCCTGCATAATTGCAAGTTAATTAATATCTAATGATATAGTATGCTATAATGTAAAGGCTGAATGTGCATAGTCTATTATTGAATTTACTAAAGATTATACTATTACATGAGCATGAACACAGCATTTGATACTTGTATTAAAAGAGGAACCCCGTCAGCTCCCCTATCCCACTGACACGTTTTGCTAGTCTAGATTTATCAAAGGCTGCTGGCTGCGTATGTTCCGGGTTATATTACCCGCTGTGTCCCGCCTCCGTTGCACTCTCAGACTGGACTACTGAGCACCCAGGGCTGTGCATGTTGCAGGGTCATTGGATGTGTACCCAGTCCAGTCTGAGAGTGCAGCACCCTTTTATTATTATTATTATCAGGTATTTGTAGAGCGCCAACAGATTCCGCAGCGCTGAACCCTTCCGTGTTTTGTATATGTCTTGGGTGATTACATAAGCCTGTGCACCCTTGACTTGTTCCCAGTTTGTTGGATTGACAGCTTGCATTGTTTGGCTGTATAAGGGACCCCGGTTTGGGAGAGACTTTGACGTGGTACCTGGGCTTGTCCCATTTGGCCAAATGCGATAACTTACTCTTCCATTTTTGCTTTTAATCTTAGCTGAGTGCTTGCAAGTGAGTGCAGTCCTCTGTATGTTGTCTGCTGTTAACTGCCTGGGACTCTGGGGATGGTACAGCTACCTGTGAATGCTATTGAGAACCCAGGGCTGTGCAAGTTGCAGGGTCATGGGATGTGTACCTAGCCCAGTCTGAGCGTGCAGTCCCCTTCTCTGTTTTGTGGAGAGTGAGAGAGATTTAAATAAAAATATGGTTTTATACTGAATATAATCAAATTATTTCTTCTATTTTTTAAATGCACCTTCGACTTAGTGCACCTTTGGGTTAGAGCTCAAGTTAACGCCAGGATCTAAGCTTTGTAACTCATTCCATAGAAGTCTATTAGGTGAGGAATTTAGCACAGCAGCACTATCGGGGCTCCAGATGTTAGTGCACCTGAGGCTTTCTATAAAGTGCTTACATTTTGCTTTTAACTTTTAATATGAGCATAAGAATAAGAGTGCTATTGATTTAACTTGATACATGTTTACTCTCAATAGCATCAATATTTTTGCCGTAGACTTGTAATCTAGGTCTATGTCAGTAGCAAGTCCTGATTGGCTCCTTGAAATAAGGCAACTGAAAGGAGGAGTTTAAGAGCAACAAAAAAAAAAAGAAGAAAGAAAGAAAATTGCGGGTTTTCCATTTCTGAGAATTGGAAGTGCACATAGCAGACTTCACAAGCCTAACACTGCTACACATCTGTCACTAACTGGCTACAAAAGAGGTTATAAGACTGCAAAACAATACAATCTTTGACTGAAAAAAAAAGATGAAAGTGGTGAGCCTGGTCTAATCTAGTAATACACTTGGATTGGCTCTTCCAGGTAAGGCAAGTAGAGGGGGAAGTTAGAAAAAAAAATGGTGTAAAAACGAGTTACATAGACATTAAACACCTCTATTTAACCTCTAATCATTTTAACCAAAAAAAAAAGATATTACTATAGTTTTCATAATCGTCTGGTATGGTAATTTATTGCAGTATTGCAGAAAAATAATTACATGCGGCTAGATTACGAGTTTTGCGTTATGAGTAAAAAAAGCAGCGTTAAGGCTCATAACGCTGCTTTTTACTACCGCTGCTATTACAAGTCTTGTAGGTACAGCTGTCCCGCACACTTTTTTGGCTGTACCGCAAATTAACTTATGTAATTTGCGTAAAGTCTATTTTAAATGGGACTTCCATAGCGCCGGTATTACAAGCTTTTTTTTTTTAGGCCAAAAAGTGAGCAGTACAGCCTATCCCGCAAGATTCGTAACGCAATCTAAAGTCAGTAGTTATGAGTTTTACACTACAAAGCTGAAGCATAAAACTCATAACTAAAGTGCTAACAAGTACACTAACACCCATAAACTACCTATTAACCCCAAAACCGAGGCCCTCCCGCATTGCAAACACTAAAATAAAATTATTATCCCCTAATCTGCCGCTCCGGATATCGCCGCCACTAGAATAAGCATATTAACCCCTAAACCACTGCACTCCCGCCTTGCAAACTACATTTATTGACCCCTAATCTGCCGCCCCCAACGTCGCTGCCACTATACTAAAGTTATTAACCCCTAAACCTAACTCTAACCCTAACCCTAACCCTAACACCCCCTAACTTAAATATAAGTAAAATAAATTTAAATAAAACCTAGTATTAATAACTAAATAATTCCTTTTTAAAACTAAATACTTACCTGTAAAATAAACCCTAAGCTATCTAAAATATAACTAATAGTTATATTGTATCTATCTTAGGGTTTATTTTTATTTTACTGGCAAGTTTGTATTTATTTTAACTAGGTAGAATAGTTATTAAATAGTTATTAACTATTTAATAATTACCTAGCTAAAATAAATACAAATTCCCCTGTAAAATAAGACCTAACCTGTCTTACACTAACACCTAACCTTACAATACAATGAAATACAATTACCTAAATTAAATATAATTAAATTAACTAAATTAAATACAATTACCTAAATTATAAAAAAACAAACACTAAATTACACAAAATAAAAAACAAATTACAAGATATTTAAACTAATTACACCTAATCTAATATCCCTATCAAAATAAAAAGCCCCCCCAAAATAAAAAAAAACCCTAGCCTAAACTAAACTACCAATAGCCCTTAATAGGGCATTTTGTTGGACATTGCCCCAAAGAAATCAGCTCTTTTACCTGTAAAAAAATACAAACAACAGCCCAACAGTAAAACCCAACACCCACACAACCAACCCCCCAAATAAAACCCTAACTAAAAAAACCTAAGCTCCCCATTGCCCTGAAAAGGGCATTTGGATGGGCATTGTCCTTAAATGGGCATTTAGCTGTATTGCAGCACAAAGCACTAACCTAAAAATAAAACCCACCCAATAAACCCTTAAAAAACCTAACACTAACCCCTGAAGATCCACTTACAGTTTTGAAGAGCTGACATTCATCCTCATCCAGCCGGGAGAAGTCTTCATCCAAGCAGCAAGAAGTCCTCAACGAAGTCGGGAGAAGTCTTCATTAAAGCTGGGAGAAGTCATCCTCCAGACGGGCAGAAGTCTTCATCTAGACGGCATCTTCTATCTTTATCCATCCGGCATGGAGCGGGTCCATCTTCAAGACATCTGTCACGGAGCATCCTCTTCTTCCGACGACTACCCAACGAATGAAGGTTCCTTTAAGTGATGTCATCCAAGATGGCATCCTTAGATTCCAATTGGCTGATAGAATTCTATCAGTCAATCAGAATTAAGGTTGAAAAAATCCTATTGGCTGATGATCAAATCAGCCAATAGAATTGAACTCGCATTCTACTGGCTGTTCCAATCAGCCAATAGAATGCGAGCTCAATCCTATTGGCTGATTTGATCAGTCAATAGGATTGAAGTTCAATGGATGATGTCACTTAAAGGAACCTTCATTCTTCGGGTAGTCGTCGGAAGAAGAGGATGCTCCGCGTTGGATGTCTTGAAGATGGACACGCTCCGTGCCGGATGGATGGAGATAGAAGATGCCGTCTGGATAAAGACTTTTGCCCGACTGGAGGACCACTTCTCCCGGCTTGAATGAAGACTTCTCTGGGCTTTGTTGAGGACTTCTTGCCGCTTGGATGAAGACTTCTCCTGGCTGGATGAGGATGGATGTCGGCTCTTCAAAACTGTAAGTGGATCTTCAGGGGTTAGTGTTAAGTTTTTTAAGGGTTTACTGGGTGGGTTTTATTTTTAGGTTAGGGCTTTGGGCTGCAATAGAGCTAAATGCCCTTTTAAGGGCAATGCCCATTTGAGGGGTTGGTTGTGTGGGTTGTGGGTTTTACTGTTGGGGGGTTGTTTGTATTTTCTTTACAGGTAAAAGAGCTGATTTCTTTGGGGAAATACCCCGCAAAAGGCCCTTTTAAGGGCTATTGGTAGTTTAGTTTAGGCTAGGGTTTTTTTTTTATTTTGAGGGGCTTTTGTATTTTGATAGGGCTATTAGATTAGGTGTAATTAGTTTAAATATCTTGTAATTTATTTTTTATTTTGTCTAATTTAGTGGGGATTTTTTTAAAAATTTAGGTCATTGTATTTAATTTAGTTAATTGTATTTAATTGTATTTAATTTAGGTAATTGTATTTATTGTAAGGTTAGGTGTTAGTGTAAGACAGGTTAGGTTTTATTTTACAGGTAAATTTGTTTTTATTTTAGCTAGGTAGCTAGTAAATAGTTAATAACTATTTACTAACTATTCTACCTAGTTAAAATAAATACAAACTTGCCTGTAAAATAAAAATAAACCCTAAAATAGATACAATGTAACTATTAGTTATATTGTAGCTAGCTTAGGGTTTATTTTACAGGTAAGTATTTAGTTTTAAATAGGAATTATTTAGTTATTAATAGCAGGTTTTAGTTAGCTTTATTTTAATTATAATTAAGTTAGGGGGTGTTAAGGTTAGGGTTAGACTTAGGTTTGGGGGTTAATAAATATAGTATAGTGGCGGCGACGTTGGGGGTGGCAGATTAGGGGTTAATAATTGTAGGTAGGTGGCGGCGATGTTAGGTGCAGCAGGTTAGGGGTTAATAAAATGTAACTAATGTTTGAGATGCAGGAGTGCGGCGGTTTAAGGGGTTAATATGTTTATTATAGTAGCAGCAATGTCCGGAGCGGCAGATTAGGGGTTAATAATTGTAGGTAGGTGTCTACGATGTCGGGGGCGGCAGATTAGGGTTTAGGGTTCATGTTAGGGTGTTAGGTGTAAACATAAAATGTGTTTCCCCATAGGAATCAATGGGGCTGCGTTACGGAGCTTTACGCTCCTTTATTGCAGGTGTTAGACTTTTTCTCAGCCGGCTCTCCCCATTGATGTCTATGGGGAAATTGTGCACGAGCACGTACAACCAGCTCACCGCTGACTTAAGCAGCGCTGGTATTGGAGTGCGGTAATGAGCAAAATTTTGCTCTAAGCTCACTTCTTGTCTTTTAATGCCGGGTTTATAAAAACCTGTAATACCAGCGCTGTAGGGAAGTGAGCGGTGACAATAACGTGCAAGTTAGCAATGCACCCCTCTTACCTCAAAACTCGTAATCTAGCCGATGGAGTTTTATGTCCCTTTAATACTGGAGCTCATCAGTCTTGGTTTAAGTGGAAATTTGAAACATATATTCTGCTATATAACTAAATGTTTGAATCAAATTACCATATTACAATGTAAGAGTCATAAAATATTTATGGGATAGACATTTATTTAAGAGCAGCAATTTACACTGCTGCAAATTTATTTCCTTTCAATCAATGATGGTGCTAGGATTTTTGGCTACACAAGTAAAGACATATTCCCCCTCCCACCGAAGAAATTATGTACCATGACTGATTTTTAAAGGGACATTGTACACTAGATTTTTCTTTGCATAAATGTTTTGTAGACAATCCATTTATATTGCCCATCTGGAAGTGTTTTTGTAACAATTTGTAGTTTTACTTATTTTTTTAGAACATTCTGTTGATTTTTAGGCTCCTAACCAAGCCCCACAATACCAGATGTATACATGCGTTTACAGACTCCCGCTGGCTCCTGTTTATGTTATCTGTCTTTTCATATGTAGGGAGGGGGAGGGAGAGTGTCATCAACAGTGCTAAACTGGGAGCTTCTAAGTAAGTTTTTAAAAGGTTTTATACTGGCTATTAATATCAGTATCTGTGCATATTATTATTTATAGTACTGTCTATTACAGTTGAAAATTGGTGTATACTGTCCCTTTAACACAATGTTCTAGTGATGTGTTAAGTAGCTATAGATAACTATTATATCTATAACGATAGAGAAAATCGATTTTTGTTATTACATAACATTTATTAAATAATATAAATGATTTATTATAATAGCTACAATGGGTTAATTTCAGCATGAAGTAACGTACCAAAGTGGTGGCTCTCACAACATAACAAATCAGTGGTGGCTCAGTATAATGAATAAAACAGTGTGATTACGATATATAAAACACACAAACTCTCACGATTATACCTAGACTGATACTAGCATGTCTAACAGGAAAATGTATCAAGCTGCAGGCAGACAAATTCTCTAGCAGAAAACGTCAAGCTGCAATCGCCACTTGGCAAAATGTAAGACTACAGAAGACTGCAGAAGAGCTCTATTGTTCAATCATGCAGTCTGCTCTTAAGCAAATAATTGTGTGAGAGCAGGGCTTGTCAATTTCCTGAAACAAGCGAGTTTGAGGTCATTTATCTCTGCCACCTAGGACAAAAAGCAGACTCACTCTTGCAAGCCTGAACAAGTTCTAAGGAGCTGTGAATACATCTTGATAAAATGTTCCCATAAATTTACATTTTTGCAAGCCCTACAATAGATTCAATTTAATTAAGTAATGGCAAGTTTTTGTCAGGGGACCAGTACAACTCACAATTATTTTATTATATTATTATTATACTTTATTTATGAAGCGCCATCATATTCCGCAGCGCTGTCCATGCATACAGTTCATTTAAATAAAACAATATAAAACTTCTAAGACACAGGACAACATTTACAAACACATACAGGAGGAATTGAGGGCCCTATTCCCATGGGAACGTACAATCTAGAAGGGTAGGAGGTTGAGAAACAGGAGGTGAGGACTGCAAGATTGAGAAAGATGTTAATGCAGAGTTAGATGAGGAAAATGTTGTTGGGTAAGATAAATATTATTAAGTTGGGTGGTAGGCTTCTCTGAACAGAAAAATCTTCAGAGAGCATTTAAAGGAGGAAAGATTAGGGCAAAGCCTGACAGCACGAGGGAGAGTGTTCCAGAGGGTAGGTGCTGCACGACAAAAGTCGTGCAGTCTAGCATGAGAAGAGGTGATAGTCGCAGATGCAATTAGGAGCAGGTCCTTGTTGGATCTTAGTGGGCGGGCTGGAGTATACTTGTTGATTAGAGAGGATAGGTAGAGGGGAGCGGTGTTGGTGAGCACTTTGTATGCAAGAGTGAGAATTTTGAATTTAATTCTGCTGTGAATGGGGAGCCAATGAAGGGACTTGCAGAGGGGTACAGCAGATACAGAGCGACAGGAAAGGTAGATCAGCCTGGCAGAGGCATTTAGGATGAATTGAAGGGGGCAGAGGTGGGAAAGAGGAAGGCCAGTAAGTAGGTTATTGCAGTAGTCAAGTCCGGAAATAACAAGGGAGTGGATAATTTGCTTTGTGATGTTAGCACACAGAAAAGGTTGAATCTTGGAAATATTGTGTAGATGGTTGCGGCAGGCTATAGAAAGTGATTGAATATGGGGGGACGAAGGATAGATTTGAGTCAAGTGTAACGCTGAGGCAGCGGACTTGGGGCGATGGGGCATGTTAATCTTTAGGTTGTGAGAGGTCATCCAGGAAGAAATACCAGATAAGCAGTTGCTGACATGAGAAAGGACAGAGGGAGAGAGAGCAGGGGCGGAGAGGTAAATCTGGGTGTCTTTAGCATAGAGGTGATATTTCAAGCCACAACTGTTGATAAGTTTACCCAGCGAAGAAGTATAAATGGAGAAGAGTAGAGGACCCAGAACAGATCATTGAGGTACTCCAACAGACAGAGGCATTGAAGAGGAGGAGTCGCTGGCAAATGACACAGAAAAAGACCTGTGAGAAAGATAGGAGTGAATCCAGGAAAGAGCAGTGTCACAGAGGCCAAAAGAGCTAAGGGTCTGTAGGAGGAGGGAGTGGTCAACTGTGTCGAAGCCAGCTGAGAGGTCAAGTAAGATAAGTATAGAGTAGTGGCCAATATTTTTAGCAGAGAGAAGACTGTAAGTAACCTTGGTAAGGGCAGTCTCAGTTGAGTTTTTGGGGCAGAATCCGGATTGCAGGGGGTAAAGCAAGGAGTTGGCAGACAAGAAGTGGGTTAGGTGATTGTAAACTAGTTTTTCAAGGAGTTTTGATGTTAGTGGAAGCAGTGATATGGGGCGGTAACTTTCAGGAGAATTAGGGTTGAGTATGGGTATTTTGAGTATGGGAGTGACTTTTGCATGTTTGAAAGAAGATGGGAATGAGCCGGTAGAGAGAGATAGGTTGAAGATGTGGGTAAGAGCAGGAATGAGGGTGGAAGATAGGGAGGGTATTAGATGGGAAGGAATAGGGTCGAGCGGGTAGGTAGTGAGGCATGAGGAAGATAGTAAGGAAGAAACTTCATTCTCAGCGGCTGGATGGAAGATGCAGAGGGTGGCAGATGGAGTAACTGGGCCTGGTGATGGAATATTGCAGGTTGGTGTTGGGATGTTGCTTCGGATAGTACATGGTTTGTTTAAAAAGTAGTCTGCCAGGTCTTGAGCATTAAAGACAGACGGGGGTGGAGCTGGTGGGTACAGGAGAGAGTTAAAGGTGGAGAAGAGTCGTTTAGGGTTTGAGGAAAGAGTAGATATGAGAGAAGAGAAGTAGTTTTTCTTGGCTAAGTGAAGGGCAGAAGTGTATGAATGAAGAATAAACTTACACTGTATGAAATCAGGTTTAGAGTGAGTTTTCCTCCAGACACGCTTAGCAGTACCGGAGCATTTTTGCAAATAGCATGTTTGCTGAGAGTGCCAGGGCTGCAACTGATGGCGTGATGTTTTGCGCAGCTGGGGAGGGGCAAGTGTGTCTGGTGCAGAGAAGAGTGTTTTGTTATAGTGGGCTGTTGCAAGATCAGGGCACGTTATAGTGGAAGTTTGAGGGAGGAGATCTTGAATGATTTTTGAAAATTGGAGCGGATCCACAGCATGTAGATTTCTACAGGTGCGGGCCGGGTTTAGCTGTTGCATTAATATTATAGTTGACCAGGTGATGGTCTGAAATGGGAAAAGGGCGACAGGTGAGGTCAGATTTAAAACAGAGGTAGGAAAATACCAGGTCGATGGAGTGTCCATCACGGTGAGTAGGGAATAGGGTGGATTGTGAGAGACCGAAGGAGGATGTGAGTGAAAGAAGTTTAGAGGCAGCAGGGGCAGATGGGTTGTCAATGGGAATGTTGAAGTCCCCAAGAATTAGGGTTGGTATATTTGTAGAGAGAAACTGAGGAAGCCAGGTGGCAAATTTTGGACAAGTGTCACTGTATAGTGATGATAATTAACATGTACACACTAAGGACCAGATTATGAGTGGAGCACTAACCGTTATGCGTAATCGATAATGATTATATTGCGGGTGCTTGCACGTGTTGGGTTTTCCGTTTGTATTACAATTTGAAAGTAAATGTGATTGCTTGATCGCTATTACGATTTACGCTAGAATCATTACTGCGTCCTTAGAGCTCTGGTTAACTTGTCACAATACATTTAAAAATACAGTTACACTCATAATAACACCATCTAAAAAAATTATTACAAAAAAATATTGCACAAAAAAGTTAAAAGGGCTTAAAGATATGAGGTCTCAGATATTAGAAAAAAAAGCAGGCAAAGAGCTTTAACAGAGATATATACATCTCTAAAGATATATATATATATATATATATATATATATATATATATATATATATATGTCTCTCTCTCTCTCTCTCTCTCTCTCTCTCTCTCTATATATATATATATATATATATATATATATATATATATATATATATGTCTCTATATATGTGTACATATGTATTTATATGTGTATTTATGTATTTAGAGACATATATACACATATAAGCACATAAATACATATGTATACAAACCTAGACATATATATATATATATATATATAGATAGATAGATAGATAGATAGATAGATAGATAGATGTATTTGAGTCCATTGTAGTTAAGTAGATGAAAACATGTAAAAACATATTTATGCAATATTCAATTTTAAGATGTTTTTACTATGTATTTACTGTAAATATTTCTGCACATAGATATTTCTATATGTATCTGTATATATCTTTACCTATATATAATGATGTATATATATATATATATATATATATATATATATATGTTTTTATGAATAAATAGAATCGGGTTAGTGCACTTGAGAATATGGGATCGGGTTTGCACACGAGTTGGGTGTTTTTGTGCTCCATTGACTTCTATGGGTGAATACATTATTGTGCTTGTGATATTCTAACAGTTTACTTTCAACTCATAATACAAGCGCAACCCGACATTCGCAAAAAAATTCTAATTTAGTTAACGCTCGAGCAGGAGGGTTAAATAACACTCCACTTGTGGCCCTAAATGTCACAGTAATACCCATTAGGCTCTCACCGGCTCAACTTTTATTAAGGCTGCTAAAGATTTGCAGTGAGCACAGGGACTGTGCAGTTACCTACACCCAGGACTGTCTTTAATATTGACTGGACCCTGGGCAAAGATTTTCTTGGCCCCACCCACACCCATGCAGTTTCGCTCATACCTTTTCGCTCCACCCCAACATCCCAAAAAACAACTAAATCAACTAGATCATCCACTGCTGGGATAATCATTAAAAAAAATGAAATAAATTGCAATATGTGAAACTGGACCTAAGTAGTACTAATAAGTAAATAAATATATAAACTCATCCACTGTGGATTAATTTATTTTATTTATTTACTAATTAATTAATTAATTAATTAATTAATTAATTAAAGGTTGTTTTTTAATTCATTTATATATTATACAGTATATATTTTTTTAAGTACATAACATTTAATACACATGTACACACACAGAGACTCTCCAGAGCATACACATGTACACACAAACACTCTCTCCAGAGCGTACACATGTACACACAAACACACACTCTCCAGAGCATACACATGTACACACAAACACACACTCTCCAGAGCATACACATGTACACACAAACACACACTCTCCAGAACATACACATGTACACACAAACACACACTCTCCAGAGCATACACACACACATGTACACACAAACACACACTCTCCAGAGCATACACATATACATGTACACACAAACACACACTCTCCAGAGCATACACATATACATGTACATACAAACACACTGCAGAGCATACACATATACATGTACACACAAACACACCACACAGAGCATACACATACACATGTACACACAAACACTCTCTCCAGAGCATACACATATACATGTACACACAAACATACATACTGCAGAGCATACACATATACATGTACACACAAACACACTGCAGAGCATACACATATACATGTACACACAAAGAAAATGCAGAGCATACACATATAAATGTACACACAAACATACTGCAGAGCATACACATATACATGTACATACAAACACACTGCAGAGCATACACATATACATGTACACACAAACACACACTACAGAGCATACACATACACATGTACACACAAACACTCTCCAGAGCATACACATATACATGTACACACAAACATACATACTGCAGAGCATACACATATACATGTACACACAAAGAAAATGCAGAGCATACACATATAAATGTACACACAAACATACTGCAGAGCATACACATATAAATGTACACACAAACACACACTACAGAGCATACACATACACATGTACACACAAACACTCTCTCCAGAGCATACACATGTACACACAAACACACACTCTCCAGTGCATACACATGTACACACAAACATACATACTGCAGAGCATACACATATACATGTACACACAAACACACTGCAGAGCATACACATATACATGTACACACAAACACACTGCAGAGCATACACATATAAATGTACACACAAACACACACTACAGAGCATACACATACACATGTACACACAAACACTCTCTCCAGAGCATACACATATACATGTACACACAAACATACATACTGCAGAGCATACACATATACATGTACACACAAACACACACTCTCCAGAGCATACACATGTACATGTACACACAAACACACTGCAGAGCATACACATATACAAGCACACACAAACATACTACAGAGCATACACATATACATGTACACACAAACACACACTACAGAGCATACACATATACATGTACACACAAACACACTGCAGAGCATACACATATACATGTACACACAAACACACTAGAGCATACACATATACATGTACACACAAACACACTGCAGAGCATACACATATACATGTACACACAAACACACACTACAGAGCATACACATATACATGTACACACAAACACACTGCAGAGCATACACATATACATGTACACACAAACACACTACAGAGCATACACATATACATGTACACACAAACACACACTACAGAGCATACACATATACATGTACACACAAACATACTGCAGAGCATACACATATACATGTACACACAAACACACACTACAGAGCATACACATATACATGGACACACAAACACACTGCAGAGCATACACATATACATGTACACACAAACACACACTACAGAGCATACACATATACATGTACACACAAACACACACTACAGAGCATACACATATACATGTACACACAAACACAAACTACAGAGCATACACATATACATGTACACACAAACATACTGCAGAGCATACACATATACATGTACACACAAACACACACTACAGAGCATACACATATACATGTACACACAAACACTCTCTCCAGAGCATACACATATACATGTACACACAAACACACACTACAGAGCATACACATATACATGGACACACAAACACACACATTCCCTCTTGCACAGAGAAAATTTACAGCATACATAATAATATAACCACGCTTGGCATAACAAACAGCACACGTTAAATAAACAACTAAATGGCATCTCACAGAATGAATTTAGATGGGGTGTTTTTTTATTTCCAATGATAGTGGAAAAGGCTCTATTAATCTATACTGGGGCAAATATTAAAAATACAAAGTATATGTGCATTGTGCAGTATACTGAGGTGTGTCTGACCTGTAAAGGGGAATCCTGACATTTGGGGAGAACAAGATCAGCTATGGATCATCTAATCAATCAAGCTGATGCTTTTGAATGTGATTCTGGTGTGAGGTTAGCTGGTTAAAGAGATTTAGGGCTGGTTAAAGAGACTTAGGGCAGCCAACAGGAGCAAAGCAAGGTAAAGACTGAGGAGGAAGCATGGAGGTGCAGACAAATATAAGTTTACTGACTGGAACAGCAGAACTACTATGGGAAGCTGTACAATCTAAGACAGAGAGAAACAATTATTATTATTATTCTTTATTTATAAAGCGCCAACAGATTCCGCAGCACTGCCCATGGGTACAAGGATAACAGTACAGTGGAGAAACAATACGATAAGACACAAAATTTTACAGACAAATACAGGGGGAATTGAGGGCCCTATTCCCATGGGAACTTACAATCTAGACGGGTAGGAGGATTGGAAACAGGAGGTGGGGACTGCAGAGGTGAGAATGATATTAGTGAGGAGATAGAGGGCAACTATTAGTTAAGTGAAGTTAGTTTGTTAATAAGTCGGGTGATAAGCTTCCCTAAACAGAAAGGTCTTTAGGGAACGTTTAAAGGAGGAGAGTTTAGGGGCAAGTCTGACATCTCGAGGAAGTGCGTTCCAGGGGGTTGGTGCGGCACGAGAAAAATCCTGTAGTCTAGAATGAGAGGAGGTGATGGTAGAGGACGCAAGAAGCAGGTCGTTGTTGGATCTTAGAGGACGGGCAGGAGTATATTTGTTGATGAGTGAGGACAGGTAGGGTGGGGCAGCATTGGTGAGGGCTTTGTAAGTCAGGGTGAGAATTTTGAATTTAACTCTGTTGTGAATGGGGAGCCAGTGAAGGGACTCACAGAGAGGTGCAGCAGAAACAGAGCATCGAGAGAGGTGGATTAGCCTGGCAGATGCATTTAGGATGGATTGGAGGGGAGAGAGGTGGGAGAGAGGGAGGCCAGTTAGTAAGTTGCTACAGTAGTCAAGTCGCAAAATTACCAGGGAGTGGATGAGCTGTTTGGTAGTTTCAGCACTCAGAAACGGACACATTTTGGAGATATTGCGTAGGTGGTTGCAGCAGGATGAAGAGAGCAGTTGGATGTGGGGAATGAAGGACAGATTTGAGTTAAGCGTGACTCCGAGACAGCAGACTTGGGGTGATGGGGAGATAGTGGTGCTGCCAACAGTGATAGAAAAATTAGAGACTGGAGAGGAGCTAGAGGGGGTAATTAGAAGTAGTTCGGTCTTGGACATATTTCTTTTTAGGTGGTGAAAGACCATCCAGGAGGAAATGCCAAATAAGCAGTCGCTGATGTGAGAGTTGACAGAAGGAGAGAGTGCAGGGTTGGAAAGGTAGATCTGGGTATCATCAGCATAGAGGTGATAGCTGAAGCCATAGCTGTTGATAAGTTTACCCAGTGAAGAAGTGTAAATAGAGAAGAGTAGAGGACACAGGACAGAGCCTTGAGGTACTCCAACAGACAGGGGCAATAGAGAGGAGGAGTCACCAGCAAAAGAGACGGAGAAGGATCTGTTAGAGAGATAAGAGTAAATCCAGGAGAGGGCAGTGTCACAGAGACCAAGAGAACTGAGAGACCGTAGAAGAAGGGGATGGTCAACAGTGTCAAAGGCAGCAGATAGGTCAAGTAAGATGAGTATAGAGTAGTAGCCTTTGTTTTTAGCAGAAAAGAGATCGTTAGTAACCTTAGTGATGGCAGTCTCAGTTGAGTGTTGGGGACGGAAGCCAGATTGCAGGGGGTCGAGCAATGAGTTGGAGGACAGGAAGTGGGTTAGGCAATTGAAAACTAGTTTTTCAAGGAGTTTTGAAGCTAGTGGGAGCAGTGATATGGGGCAGTAGTTTGCAGGGGAGTTACCTTACCTTAATGTGTGAAGTATCAGCATGTCACTATACATCAGCCACAGAAGCACATGTCACTTCTCTGCTAGGAACAAGTTCTCTCTCACCCTGCACTAAACGATGCTGCATGGGGAGGGGCGTGTGTGCACTTACTTATTCTTCCCACTGGCACCTTTCTATAAAGCACTGTTCCCCTAACAAACTTCAGTTAGTTGATCTGAGGGCCACAGCAGAAAGAGCAGGGCTAAGCAGACTGGATGCTGTCTGTCCAAGGCTGCAGGGATACAGTGTAAGACAATGCACATAGTCACAAGACTGAAGAGAGCAGTGTCTGCAGATGTTCAAATCCTCACGTGCCTGCCACCCCAGCTTTCTGCTGCATGTGCCTACAGTCAGCCCTACCCTGAACAATCCCCACCACCAGAGCAGTTACCTGGTAACCGTGGTAACCACAGCAGGACCTTTTCTGATGCAGTGGGATTGGCTGGATGCTGAGTTAGGGCTTAGCATTCAGTGCTGCATGTCACATGACACCGGCACGGTCGGGCACAGTTTCTCGCAAATAAATATAAGCAGATAACTTTTTTTTTATTTTTTTTTTATTTTTAGGACTCTTGGGCCCCACAACAAAGTCTGGGCCCTGGGCAGCTGCCCCTTTTGCCCTGTGTTAAATACGGCCCTGCCTACACTCTCTGCCTCCCTATGTTTCAGGGGAGTCCCCTTCCATTCTATTATGCCCATGTTAGGCAGCAAAAAATAAATATAGACATTAAAAATAAATAAACTGTATGAACCATATTTGTATCCCTCCCCCCAAGCAGGGGCACCATAAGGCAGTTGTCTAGTCTGCCTCATTTGTAGCACCGGCCCTGACAGAGATCTCAGAGCTCCCAATTGTACAGTTTGTAGGATTGTCCTAAACTGGGAGAATTGTGTTTTACTGCCGCCAAGCAAAGAAGAAAAAATAAACATAACTAAATACAATGCACATAGCAACAATTACTATTATAAAAGCTTTAAATTATTTAAAGCAAAAAATTGCAAGAAGTGTGGAGCATAAACATCGCTGGAGCACAAACCATACCGCTTGCATTTTTGCACTAGTTTTAGAAATCCATGTTTAAGATCTATTATAAGTATGGTAGTATAGTGCACAGTACATTATTCATGGGATGTTTAAGATCTATTATAAGGATGGTAGTATAGTGCACGGTACATTGTTCATGGGATGTTTAAGATCTATTATAAGTATGGTAGTATAGTGCACGGTACATTATTCATGGGATGTTTAAGATCTATTATAAGTATGGTAGTATAGTGCACGGTACATTATTCATGGGATGTTTAAGATCTATTATAAGTATGGTAGTATAGTGCACGGTACATTATTCATGGGATGTTTAAGATCTATTATAAGTATGGTAGTATAGTGCACGGTACATTATTCATGGGATGTTTAAGATCTATTATAAGTATGGTAGTATAGTGCACGGTACATTATTCATGGGATGTTTAAGATCTATTATAAGTATGGTAGTATAGTGCACAGTACATTATTCATGGGATGTTTAAGATATATTATAAGTATGGTAGTATAGTGCACGGTACATTATTCATGGGATAGACCTGTAATTTCCCAATGATATCAGATTTCTAGAAGTGCCCACACTTTAATTCATGTCAGATAACACATAAATACTCAAACAAATACTCAAAAGCAAAGACAAAGGAGCTCAAATGAACTAGTGGAATTTTTGGTTAAGTTCTTTGCTATGTATCTTCCAGGTTTTTGAATGAACAAATACAAGAGATAACATTTAGGGCCAGATTACAAGTGGAGCACTAATATCACTTGCATGCTTTTGTGTGCTGTTATTACTAAGTTAATCGCAATGCGAACTCGAGTTCGCATTGCTAGGAAGCATTGCGCTCACGAGAGCACACTTCCATAGGCTCCTAATTTGCCCGTTTGCGGGAGCTCAATAATTTAACGCTCCACTTGTAATCTAGCCCTTAATGTTCAGTAGTGTTTAAAGGGACATGAAACCCAAACATTTTCTTTCATGATTCAGATATAGAATACTATTTTAAAATAACTTTACAATATACTTCTATAATCAAATTTGCTTTATTCTCTTGTTTTCCTTTGTTGAAGGAACAGCAAGGCACAACTTGCAGGTAGCTGAAGATATCGGGTGAGCCATTGGCAAAATGGTGGGGGCCAGGCAAGGAGTTGGTGGGTTAAGGGAGGGGCATAGGAAGCAGGTGGGACAAAGAGGGCAGGGTAGGGGGCCCTTCCATAATTTTTTCTCTGGGGCTCTGGTTGGTCTGAGTCTGCCCCTGATAGTGTGCCTTAGAAGTGGTTTTGTTAAACATTCTAATCAACAATTGTGAAAACCCAATTGTGCGTTATTGTTTGCGAAAGGCTGGACACAAAATAATGCACCCTCGTTATTAATTTTGTGTGACTTGAAATATGACCCTTATTTAGTATTCAGAGCTTTTGAAATGCAGTCATTTAACAATTATTTTCTGTATATATAAAAATAACTGTAATGTAAATTTAAGGCAAACAAGTGTGCTTAGAATTTTTTGTTTTATAAAAATTATAACCTATTTCAGTCTTCAAAAATAAATTCAAAGTTTCTTCAACAGTAAACGTGAAAGCACTTTCAGCAAAATATTAACAAGGATTTATGTAACTATGTTTGGAAATGTCCAGCTCCTGGAAGATACACAAAAATGAGGTTTTAAAAATAGTCCAATAAAAAGCATAACCTACAATTTGCTGGCAGATTTTTTTTCTCCTTCATGCAGAAGGCAGGGAGGTCCTGACCTGACTATCTAAAGCTCTTTCATACCTTTATAAATTCTTGGTTGTTTTCAGAAGAGGTGGTTTGATCTGAGGCTGCTTTATACTGCACACCGTGACTCAGAAACCTACTGAAGAGACAAAACTGCTTGGCTGTTTGCCCTTATACCACTTTTCCAAATGAGAGATAATGAGTCAACTGTTCTGCCTCATAAAAATACAGAGAAGGGTATAATCTGCAAAAATATACTCTTTATTAAAAACATTTTTTTTTTTACATTTGCTTATGTGTTTAATAATCCCACACATAGGAAAAGTTAAGGTTGTATTCTGGAAATAGATAAAGAATTTCATATTTGAGGTAAGGTAAAATGATTAAAGGGACATTAAACACTCCTTGCTTTTGTGTAAAAATTGTGCTTTGATTCACGTTCCCTAGAGAGACTAAAAAACAAAATCTTTAACCTAGATTTTTTAAATGCAGCAAATTGTCTAAACCAACTATTTGCTTTGCAGAATGTGTAGGTTACAAAATTAGTTTTTTTTTCCTCTCTGTGGAGTGTGGAACAAGCATATAGGCACATGCTAAACAGTGCTTGGTGGGCAGGGACGTAACAGGGGGCGGGACAGCAATTATTCCGGTGCATGTTGTGAATGATGGTGCATGTTGTGAATGAGTTTGAGCAATGTAAGACAATGTCCTGGATGGAGCCAGAGCAGTCCTTAAAACCAGGACATTTCCCCTGACTGGGGAAGCTACGGGTGGGACAGCAGACAGACCTCACAGTCCTTACCATCGCGCAAGATCCAAGACAGTTGGGAGGTATGCAGGGATCCATTTGTTTGTGTACCTCATGCTTCCTTTTATCCCACAGGAAGTAGACCTTTTATCCCACAGGTAGTAGACATTTTATCCCACAGGAAGTAGACATGTGGGAGGTTTCAACGCATTCTGTGTTAAGAGTTTGAAACCGGGAAATGGCAGATACAGGCAGAAAAATAAAACCTAACCTGAATTCTGAAGGAGAATCATATTTTTGAAATAAGTGGTCACACAACCCTCTGGTTATAATGTGGTCAATGAGAAAATAACAGGATCTGATCCCAATAGACTCTAATTTATGGTGATTACATATAAAAAATACTCCCTGGAGGGGGTGGAGTCAACTGCCGAACCAGCCGGAATTGTCCTTGCATAGCTCCTGACTTATAAGTCTAATATTAAGGGCTAATTCCCTAACAGATGCTATGAAACTCAGCTGAAAACAAAATTTGAATACTTAAGTATCTTTAAAGCCTCCATAGAAGTCGGAGAACAATTTACCAGCCTATATATATTTTTTTCACTATGCCATGTGGTAAGGATCGCCATTTTACATAACAGAGACTTTCTCCTAGGAGACTTGTTTCCACCACGGGCTGTAATTATCCACCCCCAGATCACGGAAACAAGCAGCAGTTCCTATTACTATACTATTTATATAACTTCTTCATCGCCATAAACATGGAGGAGGATCACCGCTATAGGATCCAAGCGCTTCTTAAAAAGTTAGATCAACAGATGCAAAATAGATTTGCCGACCTCGCCTGTGCAGTTAGAGCCCAACAAGAGGAGCAGGCAGCACATACTCAAAGCTGGATATGACAGGCGGTATAGATAACTTTAATGCAGAAACCTACCACGCTTACACAGGAACAGGACGGTATCTATTCCATGACTAGCCCTGACACCACAGCACAGCGGAATGAACCCGGTCCCGAACCTCTTCCCACTGAAAACCAGGATGGTGCGGCCTGGCCTCCTGGTAAAGGGTGAAGTCATTCTGGCAGAGCAGAAAGGCAGTGTCCTGACCGTAGCAGATAGGGGGAAGCAAAGAGACTCTAGGCGAAATGCTGGAAGATCTGGAAGGCATCAGAGGTCATTAATTTAATTGGATTCCCTAATATCCAGCCGTGACAGCTGATATGAGGCCAACCCCTTATACACTAACACAGCCTTGCCTGTATTGTGACTGTCATGAGATGCAGGACACAGCATAGAAGGTACAACGCTATTTTATTGCAGAGCATAGAAGTAAACAGCTTGTACAACACATCTAACTTGGTAACTGCAACATAGACAATAATAACCCCTAAACCACGCCCCCATCCGGTGACGCACTTCCAACTCTCATCACATCTTCCCCCTTTTCAAAGGAAAAAACATACATCTTTTTTTTCTTTGAATACATCAAATAACAAGGTATACAAGAAGCATACAGAAATAGTTTTGTTTAGTATACAACGAATAACAAGTTAAAGAGAATATATATATCTATACAACATGAAATACAATACTGACTTGAACAATGGGGTAGACTACCCTAGTCCACAGTGACCATGGGATTATTCTGCCCATACTTCCGGTCACTGCTCTAACTAGTGCTAATACCGATATTGGGCTGGAAGTTTCACCACCCTTCCACTTGATGTCATTTTTAATGAACTGTCCTCTGATACAGAAGAAGGTGATTGAGAGTCTGCTGGAAGCAAAGAAGTATCCCCACTATGATCTTGCTGAGGGGAAGGCACCCCTCTTAAAACAGGGGATCCCACCGGGAGTGGTACTGAGGCATCCAGTCCCAAACTCTCAGGTACTGGCTGAAGATGTTTTCGATTTTGACGTGTGATTGTCCCTCCATCAGTAAGGACTACATAAGACCTTGGTTCTGGAGAGCGTCCAATTACCGTAGCAGGCGTCTTCCATTTCTTCTCATCATCCAGTTTAACTCTGACACTTTGCCCCACATTCAGCTCCTGCAAGGGCATCCTGTTGTAGAAGAATCAATAGCCCCTTTTAGCCTCTTCATCCCTCCTAAGGACCTCGTCCCGAGGAACAGAGCTAGTTGACTGGAAGACACCCACAGAGGGTAAAGTGGTGCGAATCTGACGACCTAGCATCAGCTGTGCCTGGCTAAAACCCGTGGCTTGAATGGGAGTTGCCCTATAGGACAAGAGGGCTAGGTACGGCTCAGATTGCTTCAAAATTAACTTTGTTGTTTGAACTGTCCTTTCAGCCATTCCATTGGCCTGCGAATAATGTGGACTCGATGTAGAATGGACAAAATCATATTCACTGCTTAAAGAACTGAACTCAGTGGAAGCAAACTGCATTTAGTTATCACTCACTAACTCCATTGGTATGACCCACCGGGCAAACAAGCTCTTGAGACGAGTGATAACAGCTTTACTTGTGATTTCATTCAAGGGTGCAATCTCCAAATACCTGGAATAGTAGTCAATCATAACTAGGTACTTTTTCTGTGCAGTTCGCACAAATCAGCAGCTATTTTCTGCTACGAGCCTGCAGGCAGCGGAGTAGAAATCAAGGGCTCCCTTCTCTGAGTAGGCCGGCGTTCCCGGCAAAAAGCACATTTTTACACATGGCTTGCGATGTTGAAACTGATCCCAGGCCACCATACTGCCGTAGCTGCCCAAGTGGGCATCATGAATCCTGCTTAACATCTCCTGCCACATGCTAACAGGAATAACAATGCGGTCCTGGAACAGCACCAACCCATCCAGCTCCGTGAGCTGCGACCTTTCTGACTGGTAAGAACTTAAAGACATCCAGGCTGCCCGGCTCTCTGGCCAACCTTCTTTTATGTACTTAATAACTTCTTGAAGGTCAGTATCTAAATATATCTCCTTTACCATTTACCATTATTGATGAATGATATTTAACACGATGTTTACATAAATAATGTTAGCAGGCTTAGTTTGCTGACTAAGATCGGGAGGTATTATTATTTCCAATCCAAATACTGTAGTTTAACTTTACTTATAAAATGGTATCCATCTGACCCAACAAATCAATGACAGCTTGCAGCAAGAACCTTTAACTATGAGAAAAACCCTCAAACCAACCCTCGCTGTCTATCAGAATTCAAACAAATGTCATTGGTCAAAATAATTATACACGCCTATTGGGGGCGTGTTATCAACAGCCTTAAAAAGCCGCCAACAGAGTGGCGCGTTCACCTTTGAAAAAGCGATGTTAAGTGGCGAAACATGTTAGGGACGATAGGGCAATGGTGAGGAGTCCTAGGAGCTCCTGTGTTTTTAGACAGCCTTAGGCTACCGAAATTTACTGTAGTCATCTAACTATTTACTTACTATATGATTTAATATGTGCTAAACCACTTCGGTAATACCCACTATATCTATGCGGTTATCTCCTACAAAGCAGACCTGCTTCATAAGCTACAGTGTGTGAATCTATGTTAGTAATAACTGTTCTGTGCTTGTGGTAATAATCCCTAGACCAAGCGGTTATCTCCTATAGAGCAGACCTGCTTCTCAAGCTTCAGTGTGTGAGTCTCGGGTAGTATGAATTGACACTGTATCAACATTGCAACAATAACCTCTGGTATAACCTAATGCGGCTACGATGGAGCATTATAGCTTCACAACTGTTAGGGGTAATTAAGCTCCTCCGGGCAAGGTGGCAGTGAGTGAGTCTCACGTATGTTAAAGTTTCCCATATTCATTCCCATAATAGAGTTTTGTTACCCACCTGAAGCTCGTGTTGATATCTGATGCTTGCTTTGCTTTGTTTTGTTTGTGTTTTTTGATGCTGTGCGTAGAAAATATTAAGTGGCTGTTACAGTACCAACAGGATACCAAGGTTAATACCAGATGAACAATGTCCTGCATAGGGAATCAGCAATTCACAACCAAGCCAGTTTTCAGGTTTAAAACAGAATGATATTTATTAAAAGGCTATGCCTAGTATTTATGCAGGTATGAACCCCCCCCCCCCCCCAGATGGGGGTTGAAAGGCTGTTGTACATTACATGGAGGGAACAAGCCCTTTGACATGATACAATAGGATTATATTACTTAAACACTTCAACCACAAGACACTCTTGGCCCTTCTTATCACTTAGGCGTTTTCTCTCTGGAGGTGATCAAACAATAGAATGCTTAGCACTAATTAGATTATAGCTGGAGCCAGCAACTCTGTCTTTGGAAATTAGTTTCTTAGCTAAACACAATTAACTCCTTCAGTCCTGACAGAAGGGTCTGTCACATATCTCCCCCGTTGTGGAACACTCCGGCAGACCCGGCTTGACCCTTTGGCGGGTCAACCTGGGGATGACCGGACTAGGAGGTGGTAGGCATGTCAGTTTGCCAGGACAATCCATCTGTATTCCCGTTATGAAAGAGAATTCCTGTCCATACAAAGAAGGGTTCAACTTCCTCAGTGCCCAGACTAGGGCTAAACAGTCCTTCAAAATCCCATCAGCTTCTTTACGAGTTTTCTGTACCTGCTCTTTATAGGTATCCACAATCCCTTCATACTGACATAGGGTGCCCTTGAGTTGCTGCACCTCACTATGAGCCAGCGTCAGCTTCTCCTCAAGTGTCGCTAAGTTTGTCTTTAAGGTTTCATGTCCCACTCTCAAGCTGGTGTTTTCTGCAGTCTGTCGGTGCAGCTTGTCTAGCAGAGATTCACGTTCTAAACGTGCTTTTTTATCTGCGCTCCTCTTCTCCTTCATCAGCGCATTGTAACGGGACCTCCACATATCAATAGCGGATAGAGATTTACTGAGCTCAGCGTCCTGGGGCTTAGCAGCAGGTGGGTCAGTCTCTGCTGCACGGATCTGGGCATGGGTAGTCACAGAGTTAACATCAGCGGGACCCATAGGAGCGTAGGCAGAAACAAGGGGGGCCAAGTCATTTCCAAGAAGAACATCAGCAGGTAAGTCCTTCTTGACCCCCACATTCACAGGTCTAGCGCCCACTCCCCAATCCAAATGTACCCTGGCAACAGGTAGGCTGAACACATCGCCCCTTGCTACCCTCACAGCCACAGTGTCTCCAGTGTACTGTTTCTCAGACACCAAGTTCTTTTGAAGCAAGGTCATGGTAGCACCAGTATCCCGTAGACCACTGACCTTCTTCCCATTCACTTTAACCAGTTGCCGGTTATTCCGGTGGGCAGCTTGCACAAGGTCTGCCTCATGTAGGATGCTCCAGCATTCTTGCGCCTCTACGTAGCGGGCCGCAGGCTGAGGATTACGTGGGATTCCGCCGGCAGGTCTTCTCCAGGACTGCGCTTGGTTCGCTGCGTTTAGGGGACACTCTGGTCTTTTGTGCCCTAGTTGCTTACATCCAAAGCATCGAATCGGTTGTGAGTAGCCCCGCAAATTGAACAGGGCTCTCTGAGGGTAGTTCGTGGCCGGAGGCCGTGTGGTATAGCGGTGCGCCGGGGTTTGGTAACTGGCAGCTGCTGGGGTGACTGGGGGTCTGTACTCCACTCTAGCAGGGGGCTTAGTGGTAGCAGTGTCCAGTTTGCGGGCATCCGTATACTCATCTGCCAAGCGAGCCGCTTCCTGCAGGGTGGAGGGTTTACGGTCCCGAACCCACTCTCGAACTCCTGCGGGTAACTTGTCGAAGCAATGTTCCAACAGGAATAGCTGCAGCACCTCTTCCCCAGATACGGCTTGGCACCCCGCTATCCAGTGAGCTGCTGTGCGGTGCACCTTACATGCCCACTCAAGGTAGGAATCTCCAGCTACTTTAACAGTGTCTCTGAACCGCCTCCGGTATGCCTCCGGTGTAACCGCATACCTGGAGAGCAGAGCCTCTTTTACAGTATTATAATCCCTGACTTCCTCATCTGGAATGGCCCGAAAAGCCTCTCTGGCCCGGCCGGATAATTTTCCAGATAATATCGTGACCCAGTCCTCTGCGGGTACCTTGTGTAGTGCACATTGCCTCTCAAAATCCGCAAGGTACCTATCAATCTCTCCTTCTGTTTCCAGGAAGTTTTTAAAAGCTGCAAAATTTACTTTTCTCTTTTCCATCTTAGTCAGTATTGTAATAATCCCCCTCTTCCTGAGGTTACTGGCTTGTGTAGTTGCTCTTCTGGGCGATAAGGTTCATTCCGTCGCTGCCACCAATGTTACAGTACCAACAGGATACCAAGGTTAATACCAGATGAACAATGTCCTGCATAGGGAATCAGCAATTCACAACCAAGCCAGTTTTCAGGTTTAAAACAGAATGATATTTATTAAAAGGCTATGCCTAGTATTTATGCAGGTCTGAACCCCCCCCCCCCCCCAGATGGGGGTTGAAAGGCTGTTGTACATTACATGGAGGGAACAAGCCCTTTGACATGATACAATAGGATTATATTACTTAAACACTTCAACCACAAGACACTCTTGGCCCTTCTTATCACTTAGGCGTTTTCTCTCTGGAGGTGATCAAACAATAGAATGCTTAGCACTAATTAGATTATAGCTGGAGCCAGCAACTCTGTCTTTGGAAATTAGTTTCTTAGCTAAACACAATTAACTCCTTCAGTCCTGACAGAAGGGTCTGTCACAGTGGCTATGCATGTTATTATTGTGGCTATTATTGTGTTGAGAAATGGGAACTGCTTATAGATAAGAATGCACAGAGAAAATTACATGTATAAGGTAAAAGAAAAGGAGAGTTAATAGTTTCTGCAAAAGACAGAAATATTGTTAAAACACTGTCAGTGAGTACTGCTGTGTGGTAAATAGAGAAATCTCTGTGTTAAAAAATGTAGCAGGCAAAGAAGGGGGGCCACCACTGAGCGCGCATATAGATCAGAAAAAAAAAAAAAAAAGAGGAAAGAAACTGTTACAGCAGCTCCGTTTGTAAGACTTTTTGTTTGCTTGCAGTAAGGAAATTTTGTATATTGAGATGCATAATGTGTGATGGTCTGTAGGTTCTCACTGTGGTATGCGTGTAACAGATTTGCTTTAAACCAAAAAACAGAATGTGTTATTTGAAAATGATTGTCCCAAGCCGTGCAAAAGTGGCCATTTTGCGGGGTTTCGGAAAAAAAATACATTTTGGACTTGGTGACAAGGTAATCTAGTGTTTTTTTATATATATATATATATATATGTATGTCGTACGCTATGAAATAGATGTTTTTCTGAGAAAGGAAAAAAGGGAGTGAATCTCTGGTATGCGAGATGAAATGAGCTTGTCTGTATAGCTGTAAAAATGTAAAACTGTTTCTTTCTGTTTCTCTGCTGGGAAATCAGACATTTTTAGAAGATATTCGGTAATGTTATTTTATATACCTGTATTTTAAAGTCACCAGCATGTTTTAAGTATGTGGTATTCATATGCAGTTTTAGTTTTAAGGGATAATTGTTTTTTGGCATGTAAAGATATGATATTGTTTTTGCAAGTGAAGTAATGGCTTTGAAAGTGGCTTTGAAAGTGGCTTTGAAAGTGCGATGGTGTGTGTGATTTTTTTTGTCACGCTCTGGTAAATATGAAACTGTTTCGGGTATGATTAATGGGTTAACGTATGTTGTATTTGTAAGGTCTGTGCACGGAGTTAGTGCACCTAATGAGATATAGTTTTAGGCTGTAGTTGAAAATTTATCTAAAAGTGCGTCCGTTTTTTTGTTGCAAGTAAATTAATCTGCAGGTCATGCTACAGTACAGAGGTGAAATTTGTGTGGTAAATCATACAAGCAGCCTAAATTATGGTTGGGATATACATATGTAATTTATGTGATGAATGGTTAGTCCTTAAAGGGACAGTCCACTGTGACAAGGTGTTGCTATTAATGTATTGTCCATGACTTGTTATACAAGCTGCATAGTATAACATATAGGAGAAATTGCATTTGCAAGTTTATTTGTATATATATATGAAGTAGCTGGTTTTATGCTTTCAAAACACAGTTGATTGCAATGGGTTGAATTTTAGATAATAAGAATATCTCATTATCTTATATTTGTCTGTAAAATCAGAGCTCAGTGCGTAGACGGAGCAATAGAAAATTGTCATTTTATTATTTAAAGAACCAGTGCAATAACACTGTATTAGTAGTTTGCTAAATATATTTTAAGAGACCTTTCTTTGTATATATTTATTTTAAATCTGCTGTTCAGATAGCAGATATTTCTTTTTGCAGCATAACTTAATTCTCTCTGTAATGCAAACTGAAGTGATAAGTTGTCTACAATTTTAGTGTAGGGATCCGTGAGACTAGCGGACAGAAAGAAAAACGAGAAAAAATAGAGGAGTGAAAATATTTAAAGGGATACAGGCAAACTGATATAACATCTGAGAATTTAAGGGAATATTTACATAAAAGACGATGAGGTTTACTGTAAGCCTAACACTAGTATATTTCACTGTGTTAGCAGTTTCAATTAAAGATTATTTTTAGTTTGGTTAAAATGTCCCTTTAACTAGCTTGCATCCCACTGTGAGTGCGTTCTTATGCTGCTTATGCTTGTTTAGGCTATTTAATTAACTTTATTTAATGAATTTTATTGCAATGACTTTGATTGCTGCTTAACAGCTAAGCCGTGGTCTATAAGGTGTCTACAAATAAACACCCCTAAAACAAATGATGCACATTTTATCTGATTCTACTGCATTTATATAACTTGCTAATTTATCTGATCACAGTTTTAGTTTTATTTATATGGCTTACGTGTATTTTGTCTCTTGGGGTTGTAATGAGATTTATACAGCCTGTGATAAGAGGCAGTCCTCAAAGGCTTAAAAATTAGCATATGAGCCTACCTATGTTTGGTTTAATCTAGGAAGGTTGGTTAACATTAAAAGTCCTATCTGAATAATGAAATTTTCATTTATCCTACAATGTCCCTTTAACAGTGGCTACCGTGGTTATCTGATCGTTCTCAAATAAGCGCAATTTTATTTGTGCAGTCTGCAACTGAAGTTTCTTGGGCATCTGCTGTGATTGTTTTCTTTGTGTGATATCAAAGTTTTCTACATAGTGGATGTTTTTAATTGTTTGTAGTGTTCTGAGAGTGTTGCATTCCAGTGAATGTCAGAATATGTGTTGCATTCTAAGTTAATTGTGGTTGTTTGAAATTTGTGTCAGCAGCTAATGTTTTGTTTTGTGAAAGACAAGAACGATTAGTTTTCACTGTTTGTTTGTTATGTTTTTCTCTTTTGTGACTACGTGTGGAAGCGTGTGTATGGACAGCATAGTGAATAGTGAAGTGTATTTCATTTTGCTTGCTATTGAGAATTGTCTCTGCATGAGTGGAGTGCATGATTTGTCGTTTCGTTTCTTGTTATCTTGTGTTTGCGTGTCACATGAGATGTTTCACGCAAACATGGGGGAAGTATTGATGAGTATTGATGAATATCTTTATGTAATGGGGGTGATTGTTTTTAGGAGGTGAACCTAAAACGTGGATTAGATCTTTTTATTGTCTTTCTGTGTAAATTTCAGATGCCTAAAATGTTTTATTTTTCTATTTTGGTTCTTAACACTATATTTGTATTTGCAGGATGAGAGTATGCAGCTGTCTTCAGAGATTGAAACACACTAACTGAATTATTTTTGAGTTTCCATATTTAGGTCAAATCTGTACAGGCAAAATTCCATAAGTGCACTCTTCAAAAGATTAAAGATTGAAAGCAAGTAAACATTTAATGAAAGAAAAGATGAAGATGAAAGACCTTTTGTCAAGCTTGTTTTAACCACCATACTGCAGTAAAAAAAGTTGCTGAACTATCTTTGGATCCATTCTTGCTTTGCATGCTGGTACCAGCCCCAGAACTGGACTCTGGGTAATCCATGACTGTTTCCTCTGATGTGTGTCTTCAGGACATAAAGACTATCCTTCTCTGGACTGTGCCTTACCGCTCGATATGGAGGTCCTGTTATGCTGTTACAGGGTCAACCAATTAAATTAGGGGAGTATTGTTTTAACTCCGTTCCTTATATTGCTTGTTTTGTATTCTCTTGTATATGTTTTATTTTTATTGATCATATTGGGTATAAGACATCATATGCTTCATTGGTATTAGTGCACATTGTAGTTTATGTGCTTAACATAGTAACTCTTTAGATAAATGTAACTGTGAACTTCGCAGTATTGTACCCTATTGAATGGCCCACTGAGTATAAAAATATGTTTAAGGAAAATGCTGCAATATATCATAATATTTTAGACCCTTCACCCTTTAGAACATAAGGAGGACACGTCTAAGCTAGAAGTTTATAGTAAATATACAGAGAAATGTTTGTTTAGGGAATAGCATAATTATGGTTTAGAAAAGCAAATGTATTTTTCCCTTTTATTAATTAGTAGGGTATCTGCAAAGTGAATTTGGTCATTCCTGATGTTTGTCAAAGAGAGTAATTCTTACCATAAAGTTGTGTTTACCTTTAAAAGAGTTTGTAGTTTTAAATGATGTTCTGTTTGTATGCTTTCCTCATACAGGAGTGTGAGAGAATTTAGGTTGCATAAAATAATTAGTAAACTAGTAGTGTTTATATCAGATGAGATTGTTGAATATTAGGATCACGGTTGGAGAATTATAAACATTATAGATAGCAGCCATCCAGAATAAAGCAACACAAGGTTTTTTTATTTTTAGAAGTTCAAAGTGACAGTGTAAAGAAATTCATTTATTTTCATTGACTGTTTTCTTTTTTCCATTCTTACTACAGGGCAGGCCTTAGCATAAGTTTTAGCATAACCATTCAGGCCCTTGATGAAGTCTGACAGGTTTTCACTTGCGTAGTATTCAAGAAGTATCATTTAAAAGTGTATAGAGAAGTTGTAAATTATTCTCTGAGAAATATCAATGTATTTAGTTTGTATTATATATCAACAATGTTTTGTTTGATTTTAAATGACATAGGATGAAAGTGACGTTTTATTTGGACATAATTGTGATTGTATTGCGGTGTGTACTCATCCTGTACTGTTTCTGTTTGCTTCCTAGACTCCCTGTGACTCGAGTGTTTGCTTGCCATGGGTATCCACTGGTTGCCTTGTCTACCCCATGAACAAACCATCAGATTTCCAGTATCTCCCTGCGGAAGAACCGTGGATAAGCACCCCTACTGCAAATGAACTGTTGGAGAACTGTATTACAGCAAAGTGTCAAGGTGCAGCGCTCTCAAATGGACAAAGACTGTTCTTAAAGTGTTCAGAGGCCTCCTAGAGACAGTTGTGCTGTTGCTATGTCATGCTTTACTGTGGAAAAGGAACTGTTGGACATATTGGGGGGTGCTAGCAATGCAGGTGGAGAAATAAACAATGCAGCGTTGTTTGGGGGTAGATGGGAGGCTGGTTGGGTCTCTGTGCCGGTAGACCGGTAGTTTTGGGAAGGCTGGAAGATAGATGGAAGGTATTGGAGGGGTTGTACCTATATGCAGTGACAATTAGCCTATAAAAGTATATCACGACATAGGAATATTTTTCTCTTTAGTATTCTCACAGAGTTCTGTTACCATAATATAAGGCTTTACTAACTTTCTATGACAGTCTATTTTTATGTTATTCTGTTAGAATAAAAGGATGGTATGTTAGGGGTAATATGAACCTGATGGCAGCCATCTTGTTCCTCGCAGCCATCTTGTGATGATTAGCATCCATTTTGTAATGATTAGACTTTTATTATACTGGGTTATTATGTAGTGAGAACTATGTGCATGTTATGATAGTTTCCTTAGCTGTTCGGCCTTGTCAATGTACCCTGGCCCTACGCCCAGAATAAGATGGTTCAGAAACCTTGCTGTCTCCGCAGATGTTAGCCTGTTATGACTATGTAATTATTGTTATGAGAAACTCATGTTCCAGCTTTACCTTGTATTTTTCTCTGTATAACTGTGTAAGATGATGCGGTCCTAACGTGTCATCCCCTTAACCCTGTATGCTGTTATAAGAAAGGCTTGCACTGTGCAATAAACAGAATTGGCTTTCGATCATAATGCTGCGTGGTCTGAGTCATTCTAAGGGGCCCTTATCAGATAATCTACATATGCCTCAGGTGGTACACTGGCCCTGTGGCTTCGGCCTGACCTGACACTTACCCCCCTGGGAAGACACCTAACAACAACCTAATAGCCTGACATACGATCGATGAATAAGTTTGTGTATACCAATATCAACTATAAACTTGTACGTGCCGCGGTCAGTTATACTTAGCGAGTAACCCTTACTCTGACAAAGTGCAGCACAAATCCCCAGCTGGAGTTGTGTGGAAGCGGATATCCCGTATATAGGGAGACGCGCTGATACATAATCCACATAGCTTATACTCGTAGGTGGGGGTATGAATGAGTCTCAGTGTGCATGCAATAATTAACTCAAGCTAATATTCTAACTCAGATTACGACGGCATTATCACTTACTGGTTATATTATACAGCGAATCCCGTTAATGTGGTGTCACTTCTGACTTGCGTATATAACAGTTGTGTGTATAACAGCACAGGGCACTTATACTGTTTCTAACAATTAGGATCGTGTGCACTCAAGTAACTGAGAGGCTATAATCTAAACCTAGCTTAACCTATTAATGGTGACTTCAGTTGCAATTTAATTAACAAACCGTGGCATTGCACAAATATCTTAATCAATGCTCAAATTTACGGTGTGCAGTGAGTAACACTTATTACAACCTAAGAACACTAATCATATGTTGTTTATTATTGCCACATACGGCCACTATCGAGCAGCTAACACTGAAGCTTAGATATGATATATGACTACATGGTCAGAAGTCAATTACTGTATTTACCTAGAAGCTATTATTAGTTCTAAGGCGATAACCAATGGCGCTTTAATTTGCAGCTCCCTATTCAAGTTTACCTAATATCTTGGTCATCATAGAAGTATAACCAATCCAGTAATATAAATCAACTAAGGTCACTTTATCCTGATGTTGCATAACTAAAGTGCACTAAACACACTGAACATTGAAACTAACTAGACTGCTGGAATTATTTAAGAATTATCATCTCTACTAACACACAAACAAACATATTAAGAACAATTAATATACTGATTTAGTAAATCTATAATAAATCAGTTTTAATTTAAATAACTGCTATTCCAGCAGATCTGCTAATATTTGTTAGCAACATTATTTGTGCTATTATGAAAACAATATATCTAGGAGATACCTCTGAAAAGGGATATAACCAATTGCCATAATATAATCTCTACATAAGGTATACCTATTTATACCCCACATATGCACTGGATAGTGCATTATAATATTGTGCAATTATAATTACAAGGCAACTTTTTTACCCTTTGTAATATTGATTACAGTAGTGGTCATTAGTAGTGGTAATCACAAAGATTTTTCACTTATATTGGTTAGATTTAACTTATACAGTCGGTACCTAAGTGTGGTTTTAATAAATTTTTCCTATTTTATTTAAACCCAATAAAAGTTATATTTTAATATTCCTATCATTTCAAGTTTTCTCCCCATTTCATTTATTCCCTCGGGAATAATTAGTGTTTTTTATTTAATTAAAGTTACTACAATAAATCTATTTGATCCATAGACCTAGGAGTGCTATAAGTGTATACTTTTTCTTTTGGTTTGCAAAAATGTATCCTTTCTTATTTGCTCTAGCTTCCCTGACAAAATGGATTTGGATGCCAGAACTGAATCTACATGCACTTTCACATCTGATTCCGTTGAAGATTCTTCAGCAGCAGCCTGGAAAGTGTATCTGCCACTACCAGTTGTTTACCCGGCACATGCACTGCCTGAACTTTGAACCTGAGCAGCCTCATCAGAAGTCTCTGGCATCTTAGGGGTGTTTTGTCGATATCAAAGGAGTTGATTAGAGGGACTAGCGGTTTATGGTCAGTCTCCAGACTAAATTTCTCTAAACCCACTAGGTAACACTGGAAGCGCTCACAGGCCCAAAGGTACTCTTTCTCAATTTGGGCGTACTTCGACTCAGCAGCCATCAGTGTATGGGAATAGTAGGCAATGGGCTGTAGTTTGTTCTCATTCAACTGCAGGAGGGCGGCCCCTAACCCATAACTGCTTGCATCAGCACTGACCACAGTCTTTTTGGAAGGGTCATAGAACCCCAACACTGGGGCAGACCCCAGCAGGGACTTAACCTACACAAAGGATTCTTCCTGTGAAGGTCCCCAGACCCAGGCAACATCTTTCTTTAGCAAATCTGTGATAGTGTGTAGTATTGTGAATAAATCTGGAAGGAACCTGCCCACATAATTTACAAGGCCCAATATTTGTTTCAGCTCATGTACATCAGAAGGACTTTTCATCTTTTCAATAGCACAGATTTTATCAGGGTCCAGCTTGATGCCATCCCCATTGATGATATGCCCAAAGTAACATAACTCAGCCTTCCTAAAATGGCATTTCTCCTTACTTAATTTCAGCCCGGACTCTCTAATGGTCTGCAGCACACAGCTCAATTGCTGATCATGTTCTTCCAATGTAGACCCATACACCAAAACGTCGTCCATGATGACTGCGTTGGCCTCGTGGTCCCTTAGGAGAGAACTCATCTCTCTTTGAAAGATTTCAGGAGCAGAGGATATCCCGAAGGGGAGTCTGCAGAAGCAAAACTGACCTACCGGTGTAATGAAGGTAGTCAGTTTGTGGAACTTTGGATCTAGAGGTATCTGCCAGAAGCCGCTGGAAGCATCCAGTGTAGAGAAGAACTTCGCCCCAGCCAATTTCTGAGCTATGTCTTTAAGTGTCTGCAGCACATATCTCTCGCTCTTCACCGCCTCATTAAGCCTTTTCAAGTCTACGCAGATGTGTACCTTCCTGTTTTTCTTTGCAACAGGCACAATGGGGGCACACCAATCAGTTGCTTCAACAACCTCTTCAATGACTCCCATATTCTTCATACGCAGAAGTTCCTTCTCCACTTGAGGCATGAGCGGGAATGGAATTCTATGAGGAGTGGTAATGCTGTATGGGACTGCGTCACCTTTAAGTGATATTCGGACTGGGTTGCAATTCAGTAGGCCAATTCACCAAACATGTCTTCTGAAATCTCATTCACTCTGGCGATCAGGCCCAAACCACAGGCTGCTTTTCTGCTTAATAGGTTTTTAACACACTGACCTCTAATCACATGTATCCACATGGTGAATTTTCTCTGCTTGTACTCGCAGCTGGCACCAGGACTATGAACTTTGTTGTAACTTTCGCCAGCTGAGGCTGTCGAGGCAATTTTTCTGAATGCTGCAAGGGACGTAACAGTGATGTCTGCTCCTGTATCAATCTTAAAGGCAACTTTGGCTCCCAATACAGTAAGAGTAACCCGCCAATCTTCATCTGAACCAGACCGTTCAACAACAGATCCAACAAAGGACACTTCTTTACCCTCCTGGTCACTATCCACCTGCATCTCTTTAATGTATTCAGTTTTACACACCACTTCAAAATAGCCCATTCGGTTAAATTTTCTACATCTTTTGTCTTTAGCAGGGCATACAACACTCTGATCATGGGTACGGTTACACCGCGTGCAGCGAGCATGCTGAGCCCATCCGCTTCTGGGCCTATCTGTTGCCCTTGGTCTACCGCTCACAATGTGCCTTTCACTAGCAGCTCTCCTGAACTGTTGCAGTTCATCCACAATACTGTCAGACCTCAGATCAGCACTTTGCTTTTTCACCAGTTCACTCTGGTGGGCCATCCTAATAGCCCCATCCAATGTTAATTCAGCTTCCAACTGTAGCTTCAGTGAGACTTCAGCATCTGCAATTCCTATGACTATTCTGTCTCTGATTTGCTCCTCTTTAGCAACACCAAACTCACAGAATTCAGCTAGTTCATAAAGGCTGCGCACAAATTACTCCACAGATTCTCCCACACGCTGAGCACATTTGTGAAAACAAGCCCTCTCATGAATCACAATTCTTTTGGGTACAAAGTGGGCACTGAGTTTATTCATAACTATTTCAAAGTCAAATTCTTCCCCTTCTTGGACAGTAAAGGCATTGAACAATGGCTCCACATCTTTCCCCATAGAGTATAAAAGAGAATTAACTTGTACTTCACCACTCTCCTTGTCCAGCTTGAAAGCAATCCTGAAGCATTGAAACCACTGATGCCATGTGGGCCAAGCTGCAGGCTGAGAGAAATCAAAAGGCTCAGGTGGGGTAAACTTCGACATCGTCATTAATCAGGAAACAGAAGCGCAGGGAAGTACTTCTGACACCATGTCATGAGATGCAGGACACAGCATAGAAGGTACAACGCTATTTTATTGCAGAGCATAGAAGTAAACAGCTTGTACAACACATCTAACTTGGTAACTGCGACATAGACAATAATAACCCTAAACCACGCCCCCATCCTGTGATGGATTCCCATTCTCATCACAGTGACTTTGGACTACAAAAGAGAGGAGTCGAGTGACTGTATTGAACTCTGTAATTACACATTACGTGGTACTTAGTTACCTATGAAGCTTATTTCTACTATGTGAATGTTTTGTAAAAATCCCCCCTAACATGAATATACGTGCTCCCTTTTATCAACCATTAACAATGTTAGCTTTTGGGATCTATCTATCTATCTATCTATCTATCTATCTATATATATATATATATATATATATATATATATATATATATATAAAAGAGACCAAAAGCTAACATTGTTAATATATATATATATATATATAGATCCCAGACTAACTGCATAGGTTATAAACTATTAGATGGTAGACTTCAAGCTTTACATACCTTTTTGAGGAAGGTTTGCTTACTAGGGATATGTTCTTTCTTCCCCCAAAAAATAATAACTCAAGGGTTCCTCAAGAATGTATTGTGTCTTTTACGCTTTAATACCCCCAAATATTCAACCTCTGTTCTACTGTGAGTGTTTACACAGATATGATCTTTATTTTATGTACATATGTGAAAGTAACCTCTTAGTATGGTATAATATTAACCTAGGACTCCCTAGTAGGCTTTACTAAATGCCAATGCAGACAACATTACTCCAATCTACCCATTCTATATATAATCTCTAGCCTACTTTCCTATTAGAACTGATAGTTTACCATCCCACATCATACTTCATGTATAATAGTAGTGAGTATTCATTAAAGTCATTTTACATATAGAGTTAACCCTTTATTGGACCACTACAGTTCCACTTTGCCTGCGCCTTTTTTTGGAGCCTTATGACCACCTTTAATTCCTATATATTTATGTTATTTTTTACCATGGGACTACCAGTTAATAACCTTATGTATTATATATGCACTAAATATATGGGATCATGTAGGTTTACATTTTCATTTCCCAACACTCGGTTGTACAGTGACATCATCTATGCCACTTACTCATTATTTTGGATTCTCCTCCTACTTACAAAGATCATTAGAAGAAGTAGCATTTAGATCTGATTGAGCAGAGGATAAGGGTGATTATCTCACAGCTTTGCAATCCTACAATGTATGGGCTTATTTCACTTGACAATTGAGATGAACTTGAGACTCTCTCCCACGAACCTAGAGCAGGCATTGGTTAAACAGTTGCTGTGTTTGAACTAAGCCCTTATGTGAGACATAGTGACATTTCTATAGTATTTGTTTTCATAGGTTCATATCGAAATGTCTTGAGCAACATTTGACATCCAAAACTCTCAGACCTATGAGAGGGTCCTACAGCATTTCTACTATTGGGTTTCCTTTAATAGACCTCTAGAATATCCTCCAGATTCATATCTTAGTATCCTAGTACTAAATATATCTACAGATCAGGCTACTGCACGGCTTAGTAGTAACTACCATTAGTGTTTTATACCAGTTACATGCCTTATCAGATGCTAGACTTCTTTTACTATCTGTACTGTGTAAGAACAGGTGTAGGATAGACCACCAGTCATTGACCTAATCTAAGTTATGGAGAGCATTGCTAGCATATATATGTTCATGTATACTCCTGTTATTTTGCTTTTTGTTATCTGTTGATATATAGGGGACATCTCCATTTTCTTTTTTCTGTATTTTCTATTATTATACTAAGACTTTCAAGGCACAGTTCCAACTCCTACAACTCACCACTTAACTTAAGTTGACACTATGCTACAGAGATGCTACATTACCTATGCCTAATAAGGAGGTTAAACCTTCACCTGTGCATTATTGAGAGACATAATTCCTCTCTTTCCCTCAGCCGGCAAGGGAGTTAGAGGATCGTCTACAGCAGTGTAAATCAGTGGCAATTGACTCTAAAGAATCTTAATCCTCACCAACAAAGTAGGATATGTAGAGATAGAATCCCTGCTTTCTCCACCATATGTGCATATAAGCCCTTTCTCTATATACTTTAGTAAGGGACATGCCTATAATAACATATAAGGTACAGTCCTAGTGCATGTGAGGTCTCTAAACGTGGACAACCTTCACTCTGTTAATTCATAGAGAATAAAAATAAGGGGTACTGATGTTAATGCTATGACTGCATCAGATACTATATTGCTATGTGATTATTTCATATGCATGGCCTCTGGGTGGGTGACAGCTTTCACTGAGTGGAGTAGCAGAGTCATGCCCATAGATGTTTAAAGTGTTTATATACTATTTTATTCCAAGACCCATAGGGGACCGCTTATAACACTCTTCAATGGCTAAGATGTTACTTATGTTTATGATATTTATGCTCTGTATACTTCAATAATGTATTTATAGTATATGTTCATATCATTTTGCTATATATTCTCATTTACCTTAGCTGGGATGGTTTCAGTCCCCTGCAGAGTGTTTCTAATTCAGCATTTTAACTCATATATCACTATGAGCCTATGGTTATGCATGGAACCCACATAGTAGGCCATGGTACATTCAAAATACTGTTTCCACCCATGCATTTGGTATCTATATTTTCTACTATTTAATGCTATTCTACTCTCAGTATACCATATAGGCCCTACAAACTATGCTCCCCAATGATGAGGCTTCTAGTAGCTACCAGGGCGTACTTACATCTAGATGGCCAACATTATACTATTTCAAGGGCCTTACATTATACTGCACACAACTCATTAACTTTTCAATTAATATAACATCTTGGGTATAAGTGGTTCCCAAAACATAAGCTATATAATCTAAGATCTAGGGGTAAACGACTATAACACTTTTCTTCTGATGTGTTTCAGTTTTATATATGTGATGTCCATAGTTCAAGCCATTTTACTCCATATTATCACAGCACCCATGGACGTTCATCCATAATTACTATCTAGCTCACTCATCACTTCAATTTGACCCCCCCTCCCCACAACAGTTCTCTTAAGCAGTGTTTACCTGCTGAAAAATTACTCCTGAAAGAGCCATTAGACCCAATAGGGTCTTTGCTAGGACTAGCACACTTCCCCAGTGTTTCCTATATCAAAGGGTCCATAAGTGACCAGCTAACTAGTCACTCCCAACAGATACAAAAAATAAATAAAAATTTATAATCTAGCAATCATTTTATCTATTGCTTAATATACTTTATATTGTATTTCATGAAAATGTTGCCATTTATATTATGACATTTATTGTATTTTTTGCTCTTTTTTCCCTTCTGTTTGCGCAAAACCTCAATAAAAGATAATTTAAAAAAAATAAAAAAATACTCCCTAAGCAACTAGATTTTTAAAGTAAAAAAATAATAAGAGGTTTCCCTCTTTCCAAAATTTAGTAAACCTTGAGCTATTATGTGGAAAATGCAAAAAAATTAGTTAACTCTATAGACTTTAGTTACAGTATAAAAAATGTAGTGGTGTGTTAATATGTGACTCTATGTTACAAGCATAAAAAAAAGTAATACCCATTACAAACACCCGGCTAGATTATGAGTTTTGCGTTATGAGTGAAAAGCCTCATAACGCTGCTTTTTCACTACCGCTGCTATTACTGATTGGAACAGCTAATAGATGGTGATCTCAATCCTATTGGCTGATTGGATCAGCCAATAGGATTGAAGCTCAATCCTACTGGCTGATTGCATCAGCCAATAGGATTTTTTCAACTTTAATTCCGATTGGCTGATAGAATTCTATCAGCCAATCGGAATTCAAGTGACGCCATCTTGGATGACGTCATTTAAAGGAAACTTCATTCTTCAAGAGGAGTCAAAAGAAGAGGATGCTCCGTGCCGGATGTCTTGAAGATGGAGCCACTCCGCGTTGGAAGGATGAAGATAGAAGATGCCGTCTGGATGAAGACTTCTTCCCGCCTGGAGGACGACTTCTTGCCGCTTAGATGAAGACTTCTCCCGGCTTTGTTGAGGACTTCTGCCTGCTTGGATGAAGACTTCTCCCGGCTTGATGAGGATGGATGTTCGGTCTTCAAAAACTGTAAGTGGATCTCCGTGGGTTAGTGTTAGGTTTTTTTAAGGGTATATTGGGTGGGTTTTATTTTTAGATTAGGGGTTTGGGTAAAGTAAAAGAGCTAAATGCCCATTTAAGGGCAATGCCCATCCAAATGCCCTTTTCAGGGCAATGGGGAGCTTAGGTTTTTCAGATAAGATTTTATTTGGGGGGTTTGGTTGTGTGGGTGGTGGGTTTTACTGTTGGGGGGGTTGTTTGTATTTATTTTTACAGGTAAAAGCTGATTTCTTTGGAGCAATGCCCTGCAAAATGCCATTTTAAGGGCTATTGGCAGTTTAGTTTAGGCTAGGGTTTTTTATTTTAGGGGGGATTTTTTATTTTGATAGGGCTATTAGATTATGTGTAATTCGTTTAAATATTTTATAATTTCTTTTTTATTTTGTGTAATTTAGTGTTTTTTGTTGTTGTAATTTAGTTAATTGTATTTAATTAATGTAATTTATTTAATTGTAGTGTAATGTTAGGTGTTAGTGTAAGGCAGGTTAGGTTTTATTTTACAGGTAAAATTTGTATTTATTTTAACTAGGTAGTTAGTAAATAGTTAATAACTATTTACTAACTAGTCTACCTAGTTAAAATAAATACAAACTTAGCTGTGAAATAAAAATAAAACCTAAGCTAGCTACAATGTAACTATTAGTTATATTGTAGCTAGCTTAGGGTTTATTTTATAGGTAAGTATTTAATTTTAAATAGGAATTATTTAGTTAACGATAGTATTTTTTATTTAGATTTATTTTAATTATATTAAAGTTAGGGGTGCTAGGGTTAGGGTTAGAGTTTAGGGGTTAATATATTTATTTAGTGTTAGTAATGTGGGAGGCCAGAGATTTAGGGGTTAATAACTTTAGTATAGTGGTGGTGGCGATGTTGGGGGCAACAGATTAGGGGTTAATAAGTGTAATGTAGGTGGCGGCGACATTGGGGGTGGCAGATTAGGGGTTAATAAGTGTAGGTAGGTGGCAGCGATGTTGCGGCGGCAGATTAGGGGTTAATAAGTGTAATGTAGGTGGCGGCGACATTGGGGGTGGCAGATTAGGGGTTAATAAGTGTAGGTAGGTGGCAGCGATGTTGCGGCGGCAGATTAGGGGTTAATAAGTGTAATGTAGGTGGCAGCGATGTCGGGGGCAGCAGATTAGGGGTGTTTAGACTCAGGGTTTATGTTAGGGTGTTAGGTTTAAACATAAATTTTCTTTCCCCATAGGAATCAATGGGGCTGCGTTACGGAGCTTAACGCTCCTTTATTGCAGGTGTTAGGATTTTTTTTTAGCCGGCTCTCCCCATTGATGTCTATGGGAAAATTGTGCAGCGCTGGCATTTGTGTGCAGTATGGAGCTCAACGCTGCCATATTGCCTGCTAACGCCGGGTTTTTGCAAACCTGTAATAGCAGCGCTATTAAAGGTGAGCAGTGGAAATAACTTGCAAGTTAGTGCCAAGCCACTCATAACGCAAAACTCGTAATCTGGCCGATTATTAAAGTTTTTGGTAGGAAGCACATCCTAACATAAATGTAGGCTTAAAATTCCTATCACAGGCACTCTTGCAAACCATAAATAGGTACATAGATAGGCAAGCAATATTATTTATATATAATATAAACCAAGAAAATTGTATCAACTGTAAAGAATTAGTGGACTCTGCCCATGAGGTACCATTAAATGTATATCATCTGCATGTGGTGGTCTACAAAAGTCCTTACGTTAGTTGGATTTTATATTATGGTCTACTCAATATTTAGATTTTTCTTCACTTATCCAATCTACAAGAATGTCCACTATTGAGAATATGGGATTAGATTAAAATACGCCTATACTTTACAATTATGAAACATTTTTTTAAAAAAGGAGCATAAAATGAATTAAATTGTAATATATTGTAATGCAAATCCCATGTTTAATTTAAGTTTAGCATCTTGAATACCTCCTCCACCAATCATATATGTCCTTGGGATATTTTCTTCATTTCTGTGACAGTGAGAAGTATAGCCAATTACATGCAATGCTTCCTGACCCACTGACAATAAGGCAAGTACATTCACACACCCTGCTTTGGCTTGTCTAGTTGCAGTATAGTATGTGGACTTCCGGTGGGCGGCGAACCAAGATGGCCACAAATCTGTGAGGCTCTGAATGAAGACTCTCCTTTATGTCCATTCTTTGTGGTCTAATCCACAGCCATCCATATAATCCTTATCAGTATAGCGGTTCGGAAACTGAAAGGATCAAGAATTACACCACTTGGCCCCCGTGAAGTCAGTAAAATCTGAAAACTGTGTGAGGTGTTCTGAGTTGAATTCTACCCTATCACACTATACACAGATTCTATAATACTGCACCAATGAATATACTGTAACTACTCTAACGGATGATTGCCAAACGCAGGACTTACTCTCTGCCTTGAAGATTCTATAACTCCCAGCATTTACTAAACTGGAAATAACCATACAACATCTGAGGATTGAGATGCATGCTCCTGAGCCACCATCTTTACCTGCTGAACGACACCATCTGCCAGAACTCCTGCAACAAGAAGCTGCTAAGGCGGCTCCGACACAGCTACTGCTTTTACAAGAGGAGGAGGGACAAAGAGTAAATGGAGCAATAGAGAACCCTACTACAGCGGAGCCACTTATCACTCCAGCTTGTGCAATCATGGCACGAATTGTTTTAAATGCTTCTCTGGGATCCCCTTTGTTCAGAAATAGCAGACATATATGGCTTTGCCATTGCTTTTTGGTGATTAGAAGGTCGCTAAATGCCGCTGCGCACAACACTTGTATTATGCCCAGCAGTGAAGGGGTTAACTAAGTAGCTTGTAGGGTTAATTTTAGCTTTAGTGTATAGATTACCCTCCCACCTGACACATCCCACCCCCTGATCAATCCCTAATCCCTCTCAAACAGCTCTCTTTCCTCCCCCACTCCACAATGGTCACTCCCATCTTAAGTACTGGCAGAAAGTTTGCCAGTACTAAAATAAAAGGCATTTTTTTAAAAAATATATTTTCTGCAGTGTAGGATTCTCCCTTACCCCCTAACCTCCCTGATCCCCCCCCAAACAGCTCTCTAACCTTCCCCCCTCTACCTATTTGCCGCCATCCTAGGTACTGGAAGCTGTCTGCCAGTACCCAATTTGCTGTATATTAGGCTCATTTAAAAAAATTAAAAAAATACCCATTTTTTCTGTAGTGTAGCTGCCCCCCCTCAATACCATACCCCCTCCCAAATCGCCTTCCCACCCTCTTATCCCATCCCTCAATATTATAACCAGGATTCCCCCTCTCCCTCCTCCCCCCTCCCTGCTGCTCTCTCTTCTTTTCTTCCTAACAGTCGCGCACATTTTGCTGCATCTTAAAGAGGTATCATTTTTTTTTTTTACAAAGATGTTCCTATTCTGATGGGAAAAAAGTTTTGTTTTTATGTTTATGAGAAATATCACTGTCGACCAGTAAAGTAGTGGGATACCTGCTTATCAGCCAGTGAAAATCAATCCTTAAAGTGAATGTAAACTTTCATGAATCAGTGCCCGGTTTTTAAAAATACTATTAAAAACAGGGGTACTTTCATTCATGAAAGTTTACATTGCAGCGTTTTTTTAAAAAAACCTTACCTTTTTCTGCAGCAAAGCCGCACTGGTGATCCCCCGCCCGCAGCTCCTCTGTATTTACGTCAGCAATGACGAGACCGGCTTCCTTAAATTATGGCGTGCACGTCCATCTCGTGAGGCCATGCCATGATTGGAGGAAGCTGGTTTTGTCATTGCTGTGCTAAGAACAGCATGAGAAGCAGGCGGGGGATCACCGATCCGGCTTTGCTGCAGGAAAAGGTAAGTATTTTAAAAAAAACAACAACAACAAAAAACGCTGCAATGTAAAGTTTCATACATGAAAGCGCCCCTGTTTAAAAATATTGTTTTTTACTTTTTTTTTATTTATTTCAGATCCCCAAGACTTATACCTTTTGAAAAGGTTAGGCGATTACCTTTCCAACGGTGGGTCTTGGGGGTCTGTAGCTGCTTAGATGCCTGAGATACAGGCTTCTAAGCAGCATGCCCCCTGCTCCTATATTTAACATTGTTAATGTTAAATAAAGTTGCACGATGACGTCATCACATTTATTGCGCGTGACGTCACCACGCAAAACGGAAGCCCCGGCGATGCCTTTCATTATGCAGCACCGATCGCCGGGGTAGGAGCGGGTGGGAGCCCCCAGATCTCCCTCAAGTTGGGAGAGTGCTAGTGACGGCTCTGAGCCGTCATTAGCACCAGAGTGGGAAACTCTGTGACGGCTCAGAGCCGTCATTAGCACTCAAGGGGTTAAAAAACGGGCACTGATTCGTGAAAGTTTACATTCACTTTAAGAGCCAGTTTCTGTTTAATTTTAAAATGATATATTTTAGATTTTTTTTTGGTGCCTTTAACATTATGGAATTCTAGTTTCATGTGCCGTTACACGAGAGAGATGAGGGCGAGTTTGCATCAAATGCCTATCTGCAACTGTTCTAAAATGTTATTTTTTTATTTTGAATTAAAATTGTTGATGCCATATTACATAAACATCATTCTGGAGAGTGTTTACAGGGGAGCCCATGTCACAGAGTCATGTGGTTTAGTGCTCTTGTCTTTTACCCAGAATAAAATATATAGAGGGTTTTGGTTGACTTCTGTTCTGATAGACAGCTTATTTTGAATGGCGACAGGAGCTATAGCTATTAGCACCTAGCAAAAAGATGAACAGATGTTGCATAGAGGACTAATTATTTACATTCCACATTTGCCAGGAAGCAAAACAATTTATCTGACTTATGTCTTTCCAATCAAATCTAATTAACTCAACTTCCTTTTACAGATTCCTTAGTTCCATAGTTCTGTCAGGTTGTAGCAGTTTTTTCTTACAATTGCATTCAACTAATATACCCATGTTAATCCTTCACACTTGACCAATCTAAACAACAGACATATGGCCACTGAGAGACAATATGAATTCACAAGACTCCTGCCTGATTTGGTTAAGTGGGACCACTAATGAGAAATAACGTCTGTTGCTATACATTAATGGCACAAGGTTCAAAACTGTCACCTGCCATCATGTGGTAGTTACTGCAAAACTGCTTTTAAAATAAAAGAATTGGAAGTTCATTTGTAAAGTCATGAGAACTATTATAGATAAACCAGACATAGATTTCTTATAAAGTTCAGCATTTATTTTAGTATTTTTTACTATATACATACACATTATGAACAATTAAGTGCTGCCTTGGAAATACATAAATGCAAAATAAATGTTATACATTATATTTAATATTTTTTTTACTACTTTATAACTTGTGGTGAGTTTCATTATCTTATCTTTCTTATTTTCAACCAATAAGGTCTAGTTGAAAAGGAATGTCTCTACTGCTTTAACCCCGTAAGCCAATTGGATGTAAGTACTACATCACAGTACTTTGTCTGAAGTAATGTGTTGACATAGTTCCTACGTCTAACACTCTGGTTCATGCTGCCTCCCACTGTCAGCTTTGACAGCGGAGATTGCAGACAGGAGCAGAAGGCATCTGCCTTCATATGGTTAAGGAATAACCGATCATTCTTCCTTTTACCATATAAAGGTAGATCGCCGAAACAGAAAGTGACACTCTGTGCCACTGTCTGTATCGGCTTGCGGTGATGCTGTGGGTGGGGTGTGAGGGAAGGAGGGAGGTGAATGGGTGGCACATCATGGGAGGCAGTGGAGGCTGGTGAATTTTGAAGATGGTTTGGTGCTAGACCCCACCTCTTGAAATAAAGTCCCGCCCATCAGATGGCTCTGTCTATTGTATGTATATACAGTATATATATATGCATACACACACACACATATATATATACACACACACACAGACATATATATATATATACAGGGAGTGCAGAATTATTAGGCAAGTTGTATTTTTGAGGATTAATTTTATTATTGAACAACAACCATGTTCTCAATGAACCCAAAAAACTAATTAATATCAAAGCTGAATAGTTTTGGAAGTAGTTTTTAGTTTGTTTTTAGTTATAGCTATTTTAGGGGGATATCTGTGTGTGCAGGTGACTATTACTGTGCATAATTATTAGGCAACTTAACAAAAAACAAATATATACCCATTTCAATTATTTATTTTTACCAGTGAAACCAATATAACATCTCAACATTCACAAATATACATTTCTGACATTCAAAAACAAAACAAAAACAAATCAGTGACCAATATAGCCACCTTTCTTTGCAAGGACACTCAAAAGCCTGCCATCCATGGATTCTGTCAGTGTTTTGATCTGTTCACCATCAACATTGCGTGCCGCAGCAACCACAGCCTCCCAGACACTGTTCAGAGAGGTGTACTGTTTTCCCTCCTTGTAAATCTCACATTTGATGATGGACCACAGGTTCTCAATGGGGTTCAGATCAGGTGAACAAGGAGGCCATGTCATTAGATTTTCTTCTTTTATACCCTTTCTTGCCAGCCACGCTGTGGAGTACTTGGACGCGTGTGATGGAGCATTGTCCTGCATGAAAATCATGTTTTTCTTGAAGGATGCAGACTTCTTCCTGTACAACTGCTTGAAGAAGGTGTCTTCCAGAAACTGGCAGTAGGACTGGGAGTTGAGCTTGACTCCATCCTCAACCCGAAAAGGCCCCACAAGCTCATCTTTGATGATACCAGCCTAAACCAGTACTCCACCTCCACCTTGCTGGCGTCTGAGTCGGACTGGAGCTCTCTGCCCTTTACCAATCCAGCCACGGGCCCATCCATCTGGCCCATCAAGACTCACTCTCATTTCATCAGTCCATAAAACCTTAGAAAAATCAGTCTTGAGATATTTCTTGGCCCAGTCTTGACGTTTCAGCTTGTGTGTCTTGTTCAGTGGTGGTCGTCTTTCAGCCTTTCTTACCTTGGCCATGTCTCTGAGTATTGCACACCTTGTGCTTTTGGGCACTCCAGTGATGTTGCAGCTCTGAAATATGGCCAAACTGGTGGCAAGTGGCATCTTGGCAGCTGCACGCTTGACTTTTCTCAGTTCATGGGCAGTTATTTTGCGCCTTGGTTTTTCCACACGCTTCTTGCGACCCTGTTGACTATTTTGAATGAAACGCTTGATTGTTCGATGATCACGCTTCAGAAGCTTTGCAATTTTAAGAGTGCTGCATCCCTCTGCAAGATATCTCACTATTTTTTACTTTTCTGAGCCTGTCAAGTCCTTCTTTTGACCCATTTTGCCAAAGGAAAGGAAGTTGCCTAATAATTATGCACACCTGATATAGGGTGTTGATGTCATTAGACCACACCCCTTCTCATTACAGAGATGCACATCACCTAATATGCTTAATTGGTAGTAGGCTTTCGAGCCTATACAGCTTGGAGTAAGACAACATGCATAAAGAGGATGATGTGGTCAAAATACTCATTTGCCTAATAATTCTGCACTCCCTGTACATATATACATACACACACATATATATATATATATACACACACACACACACACAGACATATATATATATATATACACATACACACACATTTATGCAATCATTCATTGTTGATATGCCTCTGTTCCTTGTTACTCCCCAGTCCCACTAATGCCCCCAGTCTGCTGTGAACCCTTCCATTCTATTAAAATGTATGCCAGGAGAGAAGTTCTCAAAACAAAGGAATACATGTCACTTTATGTTGTATAATATAGTATCCAAACCAGTCATACGGTTTAACAATAGTGTGTAAGATCAATAGGAGCTTGGTGTTTTTTAGTATACAAACATAAAACTACAAGGTATGTACTATGATTTTACAGTTCCAGGCTCTAATGTAATCATTTTGTCTTACATTATCACTAAACATGGTACCTGTAACTGCAATTTTGTGAGGTATCAAATGAAAGGTTAGTGTCACATTATAAGTCATTGCAGGAGTTTGATATATTTCAATCTATTGGGGGCTTTGACTAACATTACCTTTAAAAATAAATGGCATGTGGCCTATTTGCTCATATCTACTCATACTTTCTCAGGACCTGAATACAACACTTAAAAAATGCAGAAATGGTTTATAATATGGAGCTATACACATACTAATATCTGTGCTTTAATTTCACAGGTGTCTGTCTGCATTTATGCTACATAATTTAAATCTCTGTTAGTTTGCAAAAGAGTATAAATGTCTCCTTTAAATCCATATCAACCTTTATCCAGAATAGCTCCCATTTAGTCCCAATTAAACAGAAGTCACCACTCACCAGTGTTGTGTCGAAAGTGGTGACTGTCAAAACTGGTGATCGGCAATTTCCAGAACTCCGCCCACGCATCACAAGTTCAACAGCACTACGCCCAAACTCCGCCCAGCTACCTCCCGCAGTTGGTACAAATGAGCTGTCACAGTTACTATATTATTAACAACATAGTATTTGTGACAGCTTATCATGTACCGAGGCAGTGTCTACTTTAGCTGTTTATTATTGATGAATGTTTGCGGCACATTGTTTAATGGTGAATTTATCTATATAGCAGTTGTTTATGTCCCCTTTACTTATTATTTTGACATAAAAGTGTTAGGTAACTTTGAATTAAAATGTTACAAATATTTATTCCTTAGTGACGCTTCGGGGTGTTCACCCCTAGATCAGGTTGGTCTGATGAAGGGGTGAACACCCCGAAACGTCACTAAGAAATAAATATTTGTAACACTTGATAAGACCAGTTAGTGCTTCGTCTATTAGCTCTGCAACTCTCTCTTAGCACCCTGGCATGTGTTTATCCTGTTAGTGGGATTGCACCTATCTCTACAATAAATATAAATATAAATATATATATATATATATATATATATATATAATATATATATATATATATATATATATATATATATATAGAGAGAGAGAGAGAGATATAGATAGATATATAGATATAGATAGAGATATAGATATATATAGATATAGATAGAGATATAGATATATATATATATATAGATAGATATATATATAGATAGAGATATAGATAGAGATATATATATATATATATATATACTGTATGTATATATATATATATATATATATATATATATATATAGATATATATATATATATATATATATATATATATATATATATATAAAAGAAGCACTCACTGATTTTTCTTCAAAATGTGACAAAGTGATTTTATTGCAGTATGTGACGTTTCGGGAGAGCAACAGTCCCTTCCTCTGACAAGTTAGTACTAAGCAAAATCAGCCTTTAAATAGGCTCCCAAACACACTCCCCTCGAGATCAGCCAATCCCGGCTGAATAATTAAACACACCCCTGTGATAGCCAATGAGAATTAATGATACATTTGTGCAAGTGAATGTAGTGATATAATTAGTCAAAAAAGATTGTTAAAAACAAACAAACAAACCCAGGTAGAATCCTATTGCTGGTCGCCATATCCCTTAAGAGAAATCTGAGTCGAGTATGCTGATGAAATGGAAAAACATAGCCGAAACTTGATCCAAAGTTTATAACCAATCAGCAACCGACTTGTATCAGACTCTGATACGTCACCACCTCAACACTCAAGTCCAGCCTCCTGTCACTAGGGACGCGGACACCATACAAAGCTGAAAGCTAAGGTTAATCATATTGTAAAACCACAAACAGCCATTAATACAGAGAAGCGTTGGCTTACATGCCGCCATCACCGCTCAATCACAATACAGTCATCGGACCGCACTCGATCCCAGCTGTATACAAATGTCGAAAAATATATAGCAGCAAACGAACAAACAAATAGTGTTGCCAAAATACCCTATAAGTGCCAAACTCTACCAGTCACTTGAAAACTCATAAATATCCATAGTATATATATATCCGATCACTCTTTGATAAATATCAATGTAAACAAAGGAAACCAAAATCATCCAATCTCAGAGTACCACGTCATTGTAGGCGTATGTGTAGAGGCGTGTACTACCCACCTCCACTGGCTTGAATGAACAAACAATGTATTCATTCATGACACCTATACATCATAAACCATTGTAAAACTATTATATAACTGACATAGCATGAATCTGGCTATGTGCGTACAACCTCATAATTACCAATGTTAATCGAATCACCGTGTGATCCCTGTCAATATCGGCATAGCAAAATATAAACAAAAAAGAGAAAAACAAAGAAAAACAAAAACAAAAAAAACAAAACCCTCCAATCGCCAACAGCCTTGTCAGAGTAGGCGTGTATTTAGAGGCATGTATACAAACTCATACCACTGCCTTATATTATAACTCTACGGTATTTACAATAGCATAAAAATAAAATAAATAACCAGATATAGATCCTATCTTAAATAAGTAAACACCAATGCCCATTTGGACACAAATTCATGTAAACACTTGAACCTAAAAATCCCTAAAATAAACTGCTGTATAATAAGAGAACCCATATATTGAATAGTCTAAAGGCTTGAAACCTGTATAGCTGGATCTGGAGTATCGTTTACGCTTCTATTCAATGACAATATGAAACTAAAAAATATACAATGTAGGATATGACTAACCAGCAAAAGGAACCATCAAAAATTGGGTAAGCACTCCTAAGAGTAGTACATAAAGGAAATAAACAAAACAAAAAGTAATCACAAATACATTAAAAACAAATACATTAAAAACAATGATTGGCACATGGGGAGCTGACAAAAATATAATAATATCAAAATGTCCAGAGACCTTCAGGACAGGACAACAAATGTATGTTTCAAAATATAGTAATGTATCTTTGTATGAACTAAACACTATACAATAATATAATATATTAGTATAATATATTAGTGTGTTGCTAGACTACTCGGCTTCAGAAAAATCGGCTTCAGAAAAATATCTCTCCCAAGGAAGTTGTCAATGGTTGAATCAATAAAAATTCAAAAATTACAAATAAAAATGTCAATAACTATAGAAAAAAGGAAAAAAGGAGAGAAAAAATGTGCATTCATCTCAAGGAATTGGACACCTAGTATGGCTGTCACTAGTAGAAAAAATAAATAAAAATAAAAATATATATATAAAAATAAAAATAAAAACAAAAATAAAAAGAAATAAGGAATATCAAGACATTAGTCTCCATATGGATTCATGGACTCTCACATGTTATTCATGAACTGTCATGGACTCTCATTTCAATGTCGATTCTGATAAGAATCATGAAGAACTATGGTGATCATAAAAATTGATCAAAAATTGATCACAAAAACTGATCATAAAAAACATTGCCATCCGGTGTGAGTGTTGAGGCCTCTGGGATGTAAAGTCCCTAGTTCGTAAATCCATCTTGATTCTTTGCGTAATAGCAAATTACTTCTGTCACCTCCTCTTCTAGGAACTGGCACATGGTCAATAAGTCTGAACCTCAAGTCATTAACTGAATGTCCCGCCTCAAGGAAGTGTCTCGCCACTGGTTGGTCCGCTTTGTTATTTCGTATTGCCAATCGAATGCTTGATCTATGGTTGGCCATCCTGGTTTTGGCATCATCCGTTGTCTTGCCAACGTAAAATTTACCACACGGGCAATTCAAGAGATACACTACAAATTTAGTAGTGCAGGTAAGGAAATACCTGATGTCATAGATTTTGTTGCTCTCTGGATGATGAAACTGAGGGCCTGTCAACATCCCACTGCAGGTCACGCAGCTGATGCAGCGATAACATCCTTTCTTTTTTGTTTTCAACCATGTTTGTAAGCCACCTTCGGGATTAATATCAGCTTTTACTAGATAATCCCTGAGATTTCTGCCACGTCTGTAGCCAATTCTTGGTGGTTTCCAATCTTTGAATGGTAAAGTGTGGTCAGCTTCTATTAATTTCCATTCTTCTTTAACCATCCGGGTTAATGGTACCACTTCAGGGGAGTATGTGGTCACGAAAGTGAGTTGGTTAGTGGTATTCAAAGGTGTAGTAGTTGGTGTAGCGACAGATTGTAATACCTGTGTTTTCATGTCCCGTAATTCTCTTGGTTTGTATCCCCTTTGGACAAACCGTTGTGACATCTCCTGTAGCTGTTCTTCCCATACAACTTCATCGGTATTGTTCCTGATTACACGTTGATATTGAGCCTTGGGGATGTTACGAATAAGGCTTGGTTGATGACAACTTTTCGCATGTAATAGTGAATTGCGGTCAGTTTCTTTGCGGAATAAGGTCGTTCCCAATTTACCTTCTACTTTGAACACTCTAACATCTAAGTAATCCACACTGTTATTACTGGCTGTATGTGTGAATTTGATAGGGCTTGCCAGTGAGTTCAGTTGGTTAATCCATTCCAATAAACTGTTTTCACCCTCACTCCATATTAGGAACAGGTCATCGATGTAACGACAATAATACCTGATACGGTTATCATCAAAGACCTTCATCAACAGTGACTCGTGTTGTGCCATAAACAAGTTGGCAAGAGATGGGGCCACATTCGACCCCATCGCTGTCCCAGAGATTTGTCGGAAGAATGTAGTGTCAAATAGAAAGTAGTTTTCAGTTAGACATAGAGTAAGCAAACCAATGAGTACTTCTTCGGAAGGGCCAATGTACACTGCTTTTCTTAAAGCCTGAGTGACTGCCATGCTACCTTCCTGGTGGGGGATTACCATGTATAGGCTTGACATATATATATATATATAGTTGCCATCCACCAAGCCTCAAAAAGCACTTCCTAAGTCTCAATTTAAACGGGTTGTACAGAACAACACGAATGATGACAAAAAGAACACCCAGTTACAAGAGATATATATGAAGTTTGAGGAGCGTGGCAAAGATCAGTTACGAACTGCCTGGGATGAATGCAAAGAGATGACATGTATGAATGCAAGGAGATGGTGTATTTAAGGGGGGTAAGTAATGTTTATTGATTGTTGGTATCTGAGGACGGGGGAGACCCCGAAAACGTTAATACATTAAAACAGTGTGTTTATAAATCCTGACTATATATAGTCCACAGCTTCATTCCTTACTTGTGGGAAATACAGGACCTGGCCACCAGGAGGAGGCAAAGACACCTCAACCAAAGGCTTAAATACCTCCCCCAGTCATTCTGCCAAGGGAACAAGGAACAGTAGGAGAAATATCAGGGTATAAAGGGTGCCAGAAGAATAAACAAAAATTTAGGTCCGCCCAACGGAGAACACAGGTGGGGGCCGTGGACTCTCCTCATACAGAAGGAAAGGAAATTATCTGGTAAGCATAATTTATGTTTTCCTTCTTAATATGAGGAGAGTCCACAGCTTCATTCCTTACTTGTGGGAAAAATATACTCAATCTCTAAAGGACTGAATGAAAATAGGAGGGTAAAAAGAGAGGCGGATCCTATTCTGAGGGCATCACAGCATGCAAAACCTTTCTCCCAAAAGCTGCGTCAGCCGAAGCAAAAACGTCAAACTTGTAAAATTTTGAAAAGGTATGTAAGGACCAGGTAGCCGCTCTACAAATCTGCTCCATAGAGGCCTTATTCTTAAAGGCCCAAGAGGAAGCCACAGCTCTAGTTGAATAAGCCTTAATCCTCTGAGGATGCTTATGTCCCGCTGTCTCATACGCTAAGCGAATAATGCTCCTCAACCAAAAAGATAAGGAAGTGGAAGAGGCCTTCTGCCCTCTACGCTTCCCAAAATAGACAACAAACAAAGAAGACGTCTGTCTAAATTCCTTCATAGCTTGAAGATAGAACTTCAAAGCCCGAACCACATCCAAATTATGAAGTAACCGTTCCTTCGAAGAAGAAGGATTAGGATACAAGGAAGGAACTACAATCTCCTGATTAATGTTGCGATCAGAAACAACCTTAGGGAGAAAATCTAACCCAGTATGAAGAACAGCCTTATCAGCATGAAAAACTAAGTAAGGAGGCTCACATTGCAGGGCAGCCATCCCAGAGACTCTGCGTGCTGAAGCAATAGCCAGTAGAAAAAGGACCTTCCAAGACAGTAATTTAATGTCAACCACATGCATTGGCTCAAACGGAGCCCTCTGCAAAGATTTAAACTCCAAGGAGGAGCGGAAGATCTACACACAGGCCTGATTCTAGCCAGAACCTGAACAAAAGACTAAACATCAGGAAGCTCAGCGAGCCTCTTGTGCAATAAAACAGATAGAGCCAAATTCTGTCCCTTTAGGGAACTAGCAGAAAGGCCCTTTTCCAGACCCTCCTGGAGAAAGGAAAGAATTCTGGAAACCTTGATCTTATGCCAAAGGAATCCACGCTCTTCACACCAGAATAAGTAGGTCCTCCACACCTTATAATAGATGCGACGAGTGACCGGCTTTCTAGCTTGAATGAGAGTATCAATCACTCTCTTAGAAAAAACTCTCTTGGCTAGGACTAAGCGTTCAATCTCCACGCAGTCAGCTTCAGAGAATCTAGATTTTGATGAAGAAAAGGACCCTGTTCCAGCAGATCCCTGCGACAGGGTAACCTCCATGGAGGAGATGAAGACATCCCCACCAGGTCTGCGAACCACATCCTTTGCGGCCACGATGGAGCAATTAGTATTGCCGAAGCTTGCTCCTGTTTGATGCAGGCCACTACCAGAGGAAGAGGTAGTAACGGTGGAAAAATATAAACTAGGCTGAACCTCCAAGGCACTGCTAATGCATCTATTAGCTCCGCCTGAGGATCCCTGGATCACGACCCATATCTGGGTAGCTTGGAATTGAGCCGGGATGCCATGAGATCTATCTCCGGCATCCCCCATCTGTTGCAAATCTCCGCAAACACCTCGGGGTGGAGAGACCATTCCCCCGGATGAAAGGATTGTCTGCTGAGGAAATCCGCTTCCCAGTTGTCCACACCCGGAATGTGGATCGCTGACAGCGAGCAGTTGTGGGCCTCCACCCATTCCAGAATCCTCATTGCTAGGCAGCTCCTTGTTCCCCCATGATGGTTGATGTAAGCCACCGAGGTTATGTTGTCTGATTGGAATCTGATAAATTGGGACAAACCCAGAAGAGGCCAAGCCTTCAGAGCATTGAAGATCGCTTGAAGTTCCAAAATGTTGATCGGGAGGAGAGTTTCTCCTCGAGTCCACAGGCCCTTTGCCTTCCTGGCACCCCAAACAGCTCCCCATCCTGATAGACTTGCGTCCGTAGTCACAATCTCCCAGGATGGTCTCAAGAAGGATGTCCCTTAGGACAGGTGATCTGGACAGAGCCACCAAGATAGCGATTCTCTCGACTGGTTGTCCAGAAAAATCTGTTGCGACAGATCCGAGTGGTCGCCATTCCACTGACTCAGCATGCACAGCTGAAGAGGTCTGAGATGGAATTTTGCGAATGGAATGATGTCTATGCTGGACACCATGAGCCCAATTACCTCCATACACCGGACCACATAGGGCCTTAAGGAGGTCTGTAGAGCAATACAATTGGAAGTTATTTGGTAACATCTCTGGTCTGTAAGAAATATCCTCATGGATATTGAGTCTAGTATTGTACCCAGGAATTCCACCCTGGTACTGGGAACAAGAGAACTCTTTTCTAAGTTTATCTTCCATCCATGAGATCAAAGAAGAAGTAGAAGAGCTTTTGAATGGTCCTCTGCCAGCCATCAGGATGGTGCCTGAACCAGGATGTCGTCTAAGTATGGCGCTACTACTATACCTCTGGTTCTCGCCACTGTGAGCAGGGCCCCCAGAACCTTTGTAAAGACTCTTGGGGCAGTAGCTAGACCAAATGGAAGTGCTATAAATTGGAAGTGCTGGTCCAGGAAAGCTAAATTTTTAGGAACTTGAAGTGTTCCTTGTGGATTGGAACATGAAGGTAAGCATCCTTCAAGTCTATAGTAGTCAGGAACTGTCCTTCTTGAACTAAGGGCAGAATGGACCTTATCGTCTCCATCTTGAACAATGGGACCGGGAACTTGTTTAAGCACTTTAGGTCCAGAATCAGGTGAAAAGTTCCCTCCTTCTTTGGGACCACAATGATTACTCCCAGGGAGGAGAGATCCCTCACGCACCCTAGAAAAAGAATCTTGTTTTTCTGGTCTTGAAGACAGGTTTGACAAGAGGAATCTGCCCCTGGGTGGATGAAATTTTAAACCTATCCTGTATCCCTGAGTGATGACCTCCAGGACACAAGGGTCTTGCACGTCCCCCAGCCAAGCCTCAAAAATGAGAGATAGTCTGCCCCAACACGATCCAGAGATGGATCAGGGGCCGCCCCTTCATGCCGACTTTGGTTCAGCAGGCTTCTTGTTCTGCTTGAAATTATTCCAAGAATGAGTCAGTTTTCAAGTTCACTTGGACTGTTCAGGCTTCGTGGAGGGCTGCTGGCGTTGGGATTTATCTGAACGAAAGGTACGAAAATTAGGACCTTGTCCCTTAGGTTTGTTCTTCTTATCCTGTGGTTAAAAGGCACCTTTGCCTCCAGTGACCGTGGATATGATTGAGTCTAGGCCTGAACCAAAAAGAATCTTCCCCTTAAATGTAAGGGAAAGAAGTCTAGATTTAGACGTCATGTCCGCAGACCAAAACTTCAGCCAGAGTGCCTAACGGGCTAGCACAGAAAAACCTGACGCCTTGGCATTCAGGCAAATAATCTGCATATTTGCATCACAAATAAAAGAATTAGCTACCCTCAAGGCCTTAATTCTTTCCTAGATTGTGTCAAGGGGACCTTCCACCTTGATTAATTCAGATAAAGACCAATAAGTAGCGGCTCCAGCCACCGCAGCAACCACCGCTGCCGGTTGAAACAAATATCCTGTGTGCTTAAACATCTTTCTCAACAGAGTTTCTAGCTTCTTATCCATGGGCTCTTTAAACGATGAAATATCCTCAAGCAGGATAGTAGTGCATTTAGCAAGCATGGAGATAGCGCCATCCACATTAGAGATGGAACCCCACAACTCCTATTGAGAGTTCGGAACCGGGAACAATTTTTTGAAAGAAGAAGAAGGGGAAAAAGAAGAACCAAGTCTTTCCCATTCATTCTGTCTGTGGTACAAACCTGTCCTCGTAAACCTTATCTAGTTTAGGAATACAAGGTTCCTCAGGTCATTTTGGTTCTGGAACCTCTAAAGTAGCCAAAACTTCCTTTAACAGAAAGCGTGAGTGTTCAATTCTAAATCTAAAGTTTTGTTCCTCCGCAGCTGGAGGCTTAGAGGCAACCCAGAAAGAGCATCCTCTGAAGTATCAGAGGCATCTTCATCAGCGGATAATCTTGTATCAGATAAATCCAACAAGTTAGTAGATGACCCCTGGGAAGGATATCAATATTTGACCTTTTGCTTAGCAGGGCGAGGTAAAGCACTGAAGGCCACAGACACTGACATTTGTAGCTGTTCAGCAAAGTCAAGCGGTAAAAGGGGCCCCTCCAGAAAGAGGATTAACAGTGCAATGTGAAGATGCATGTGTAATAGGAGATGACTGCAGGGAACAGACCTCATGGGATGGAAACTCCTCATAGGTGGATGACTCAGTTATGGAGCAGCGGTCACAAAGTCTGCTGCTCCATAACCCTGTCCGCCTGCTCTGAGCAGGCGGACAGGAATCGCCAGAAATCAACCCGATCGCGTATGATCGGGTTGATTGACACCTCCCTGCTGCAGCCCATTGGCCGCGAGTCTGCAGGGGGCAGTGTTGCACCAGCAGGTCTTGTGAGCTGCTGGTGCAATGCTGAATACGGAGAGCGTAAAATGTGGCTAAAAGACTGCTCGCCTCCACCTCCCAGTGTTTTAGCCACATTTTATTGAAAAGAGAATTACATCAGCAATATATTGAAAACAACAGTATACACAAAAATAGAGAACACGCAATAGGAGGGGGCGGAGCGATGAACAAATAAAATGGAAGAGGATCCTCACGGAACATCACAGCTGATTCAGGAGTCTTGAGAAAGTCTGCAGAAGCCAGACGAAACACGTAGACGGATCGGTCTACCACTTACTACACAGCCAATTGGTTTCACTTCAGCAGTTACAGCCAACGGAGTACCCTAATGTGTGACTAAGAATCTGCATCTACACTGGGAGCCGTATAGAGTCTGACTGTGCTTTTAAGGCATCATTTGATTGAACTTCTAGTAAGTGCCTATGATTGTGTGCTCAATAAATGATTTAAGAATTTTACCTTCAGTCGTGGTTGCGCTTCTCTTTGCTTATTTTTTCAATATATATATATACAAAAAACGGAAGGGAACTGAACTCTCATACCGGACCGGGTACACATCCCATGACCATGAAACATGCTCAGCCCTGGGTGCTCACTGGCACTCACAGGAAGCTGTGCTGTCCCCAGAGTCACAGACAGTTAACTCCGGACAGGTCTGGGTGCAAGAACCATAGGGAAAATTACAAAACAAATTAATACAACACACAGAGAAAGTACATATCATATGACCCTGCAACATGCTCAGCCCTGGGGTGATTACATAAGCCTGTGCACCCTTCACTTGTTCTCAGTTTGTTGGATTGTGAGCTTGCATTGTGTGGCTGTTTTAGAGTCCCAGGTTTTTGGAAGGGACCTTGTTGTGGTACCTGGGCTTGTCCCATTTGGCCAAATGCGGTAACTAACCCTTCCATTTTTGCTTTTAATCTTAGCTCGGAGCTTGTAAGTGAGTGCTGGACTTTCTCTGTGTGTTGTATTAATTTGTTTTTTAATTTTCCTTATGGTTCTTGCACCCAGACCTGTCTGGGGTTAACTGCCTGTGACTCTGTGGACAGCACAGCTTCCTGTGAGTGCCAGTGAGCACCCAGGGCTGAGCATGTTGCAGGGTCATGGGATGTGTACCCAGTCCAGTATGAGAGTGCAGTTCCCTTCCATGTTTTGTATATGTCTGAGGTGATTACATAAGCCTGTGCACCCTTCACTTGTTCCCAGTTTGTTGGATTGTGAGCTTGCATTGTGTGGATGTTTTAGGGTCCCAGGTTTTTGGAAGGGACCTTGTCGTGGTACCTGGGCTTGTCCCATTTGGCCAAATGCGGTAACTAACCCTTTCATTTTTGCTTTTAATCTTAGCTGGGAGCTTGTAAGTGAGAGCTGGACTTTTTCTGTGTGTTTTATATATATATATATATATATATATATATATATATATATATATATATATATATATATATACACACAAAACTCCTTTTAGCAGTTTGTAACCACCAATGCCAACTGCCTGGGTGCAAAAATAAACAGCAAATATCCACTCGAACAAATGCACTCACAGGACTTCTTAACAGGAACAACAAAGATAAAGTCTTAATGTAACGTTTTCGGGTATACGCTGCTGATGAAGGGTAGTGTATACCCGAAAACGTTACATTAAAACTTTATCTTTGTTGTTCCTGTTAAGAAGTCCTGTGAGTGCATTTGTTCGAGTGGATATATATATATATATATATATATATAAAAATAAATAAATATATATATATATATATATAAAGATATATATATATAATATATATAGATAGATATAAAGCTATAGATATATATAGATATATTTATATATATATATATATATTTAGATATATATAGATATATACTGTATATAGACATAAATATATAGACATACATATATAGATAGATAGATAGATAGATAGTTAGATACATAGATAGATATAGATATATACATGTGTAGTGGTGGACTTACATCAGCTGAGAGGTGAGGTACCCTTGGATGTACATCATAAATTGTTAAATTTACACAAGAGGGAGGTAGACCATCATTTGCACACTGTTTATCTGTCAAACTACCACAAGAATAAGGTAATACTGAGAGGATTTAGTAAAAGAAATATCCCTACTATAGGCAGGTCTAACCCTGATTTCTGTAGGAGGTGGTGCTCTATTTTAAACAAATACTCGTATGATCTTATTCTTCTGGTGATTGAAGAAACAAATAGGCTATATAATCTGATTAAAGCTGAAATAAATTAGGTAAAACAACTAAGCTATCATGTGATTGTGAACGACTCCAGTGAAAACTGGGTAAAGAAATTAGAAACACAAATTGAGAAATATTGCAATGATCTACTCACTTTTAAGAATAATAAATTAGTCACAGTTGAAACAGATTACCGTGAGAAACGAATATATAGGTGGTTATACTGTAAGATGACACTGGCTTCAAATTCAGACGTAGGAGACAGTTTAGAATTAGACGAAATATGGACACAGTTGACAGCAGTTGGGGTGAAACATCTGATGGAGACAATGTAACTTCTAGCGACACAGTACTGAGCTCCCTTTAGGAGGGATTAAAACAAGATCTGCAGGCAAGCCCCCCATACCTGTATCCAAAAGAAATGAAGTAGGAAACACATCAGAAGGGGAGGGTACAAAGAAAAAGCCCCCCAAACGGAAGTGAACATTGTATACAACCCGAGTGACCGTATATTGAGTGAAAACGAGAAGAGTATGCTGAATAAAGGTCTGTCCTTTGTCCCTACCTCAAAAATTGATAAATTCTATGTGAATGTAGATATCTATAAGTTGCAGAGACAACTAAAGTTAAGTTAAAAAACAAACCACAGACCAAATCCAGCACATTCAGATCTCCTAGTGGTTTTGAACCACCTAACTCCAATCCCTCTATTCTTAGTTTCACTCGCATGGTTACTGCTGATTGTGAACAAGCTAAACCTTGACATATTTTTCTAACCTCACTTCACCAATATGATTTAAGTATGAATATAGTGTAGACACCATTCCATTTCTAGATTTAAATATCTTTAAAAACCTAAATGAAGGTGGTTTGAGGTTTGCTACCACACTATATTCCAAACCTACAGACAAGAATTCCCTGCTTTTAGCGCACACTTTTCACCCCAGACATTAGAAGACGAGTGTCATCACCTCTCAGCTCATGCGAGTAGCACGTAATAACACGCTTGACAGCACCAGGGCACATCAAGAAGAAGCAATGAAGAAAAAGTTAAAGGAGAGGGGTTACAGACCTTTGGATATAAACAAGGCTCATGCAAAAGTGTCACAACATGATCAACTATCCCTCCTAAATAAGGAACGTGTTGACAAGGGAACTACAAACAAAGTGAATTTTATAACTACATTCACCCCTTTAAACAAAGTGATGGAGGATTCAATTCGATCGAATTGGGACATAGTGAAATCTGACAGATCACTACCATTCACACAAACAGAATCCCCTCGGTTGGTGTACAGGAAAGCTCCAAACTTGAGAGATATTCTTGTCTACAATGACCCAGTGAGATGCTACCAAAAAGGGTCTTGGTTGAATGAAAAAAGGAAACTAGGTTGCTATAAATGTGGAGACTGTACTACTTGTAATAGTATGATCACAGGACCTCTGTTTCACCATCCACATACAGGCAAGAGATACAAGATCCACCACAGATTAACCTGCACAAGCGAGTATGTGATCTATATTTTATCTTGTCCTTGTTCTCTTGTTTACGTGGGTAAGACCTCCACGACATTCAGAGAGAGGATGGCCAACCACCTTTGTGCCATAAGGGAAGCAATCAATAAACGTACTTCGGATCAACTGATGGCCAAACACTTCTTACAGGCAGGGCACACTGTGGATAGCCTAATGGCCATGCTGATCAACCATGTGCCACCACTGAAGAGGGGTGGTGATAGGCACAATAAATTACTACAAACTGAGATGCAATTGATATATCGCTTGGACACCGTAGCCCGCAAAGGACTGAATACACAATTGGACTTTAATGTCTTTTTGTAAAATACATGTCTCTATGACTGGACGGTCTAGGTTACATGTGTGCTTGATCTGACATTGCCCTGGTGTCTGCCTGACTTACCAAATATCGCCAAAATTATCTACCATATTCCAGCAAGCAGGAAGCTGGAGATAGGTTTCACTGCCCAGTAATTATTTTCGTGATGTGTGTGTTATTTGAAATAATTGTATAGAGCAGGTTGTTCAGCACTAATGAGCAGCCTAATTTGTTATATTATAGTGTTCTTTTAGGTAAAGGATTCCGTCATCATCTGAGTCGATGATTGTTACCCAGGCGACTGCATTATTTACTAGTGACGTAGGTCACTCACAATACACAGTGATAGGCTATGGTAATTAGCCATGCAGTTTTGTTTACCTGTAGGCGTGTTTGTCTGATGACACAGTGGAACATCATTGGCTCAGTCTGACCTGAAGTGATAGGCACAATTGGTTTTAATAGGGGCGGGTAATGTGTTACGAACATTCCGCTCTATACACTGTGATGTCCCATTGACAAAGGTACCAGAACAGTACCAAAAAGTTTGGGAATGAGATTGTTTTAATGGATTGAATAAAGAGACGTTTTACTTGAAAACCTGGTGTGTGTATATATATATATATATATATATATATATATATATATATATATATATATATAGTTCAAAATAGACAAGCACTCCAGAAATCTTGAGTCACATGCCCGGGGTGCAACAGATAGGTAAATAGAGTTCAAGGAAGAGTGCACTCACCAGGACTTTTCAAAGTTTTTATTCCAAAAATGTGAACGTTTTCGGGGGATTAGCCCCTTCCTCAGACATACAAAATTACAGAATGAGCAAACCCACACCAGACACCCTTATATAGGTAGGTCAACCAATCATACGCTCTCCAGAGAAAGGTGCCACCCACAAGTGGAGACACCCCTCTAGCAACAATTGGCCCAAGTAAATAAAAGTAAAATAAAATAAACAGCAGGACCTAATAAACATATATACAAGTTACATTTAATCAGGACAAAGTATGCATCAAAATAAAACTAAGCACCTATATAAAACACAAATCATTTAAAAAAAATTCATATAAAAAAATTCATATACAGAAAATTCATTTAAAAAAAAGTTTTAAGCACATGATAAACACATAGATAAAGTATGTCCCAGTAACAGAAATAACAGAAATATGAATCAGCAATCAAAAGATGAAATAGTAAATATCAAATGTTCATGTGTAAATATGTGAGACACTATTTTCATAAAATTGTATGTATATATTATGTATATATTATTGGATACATATATGTACTGTGTGACAGAAATATGTGTCAAAAAAAGGCCAAGTTAATATATAGATCTGAGTCGGAATTAGCTGTGTTAGACTGAGCTGAGCCAAGCAATAGAGGCAGAAATCAGCTTACCGGTATAACAAACGGATAGCACATTGTGCTGAACCTGGTTTAAGCAGTTACAGAAAAACCGGGAACCCCGAGCAATTCAAACGGAACACAACCGGCCGGTTGCCGTGGCAACCAGTAAACAATGCCAGAACCAGGGTTAGGCAGTTGCAGAAAAACCGGGAACCCTGAACAATTCAAACGGAGCCCAACCGGCCGGTTGCCATGGCAACAAATAAACAATGCCAGTGTGAATCGGAACCAATGTAGCACATCAAAGTAACCACATCATCAAAAAAATATATAAATATATAAATAGCCATGTAGGTCCCCTCATAGAAGAATAATAATAGAAAAAAATAATAATAGAAAAAATAGGCAAATTAGAGATCTACTCGTGCAGACACGGGGGGGGGGGTTGTTTGTTGCATTAGTAAACTAAAAGATCGGGGTGTGTGACAAAACAATCACTATGTTCCAGGAGACAAAGAATTACATTGGCAACTATATATATCAAATGTATGGAACATAAGCTAGTAGGTGCCATTTATGGCAAAGAAGAGCCTGGGAACAAAATTAGAATCCTCATAATATAAAATTGCTCATATTAGAGCCCACAGATTACTAACATTCCAGTGTCACACCAAGTGATCAAAGGTCACCAATTAGAGACAACTGTATATGTGCAATAAACCTATACATATGGAGATACGGACAAACATGAATTGGGAGACCAAATTTAAACAGAAAAAAAGAAAAAATAAGAAAAAAACAAGAAAAAATTAAAAATAAGCAAGTCAGAAAAACATAATAATAAGCAAAATAATTAGTGCATAAAAAATGATTAAGCAAAAAACATTAAATGATTAGGCAGAAAAATATGAAAAATAAGCAAAAAATAAAGATAATAGGCAAATAAAGAAATGAAGATAATAGGCAAAAAAAGATAAGCAAAAAATGAATAAACCACAGAAAACCAGATGCAGTCAGAGAGCAAAGAGAGATCAGGGAAAGTGTCACTGGGCAATTTCATAGGCACACTTGCCAATCTAGTTGTCTATTTAGCCCTTTAGGTATAAGGATCTCCAAGACATAAGTCCACCGTGCTTCCTTCCTCAGTAGGAGGGTGTTGCGGTCCTCACCCCTACTAAGAGGGGGAACATGGTCAATAATTGTGTACCTTAGATCTTTGACCATAAAAGAGACCACACATGCAGTGAAGCAGATAGATAATGTGGGTGGTGGTACAAGTCAGTCTGTATTTGTGGTAGTACTTTTTCCTTTTATGTGGATGCGTAAAATAGTTGCCAGTCCTCAGGGCACTGCATGAAGTGCAACCAATGCATCTAAATACACCTTTCTTCTCAAAGTTTAACCAAGTACCCTTGTTGTAGCTTTTAACAGGGTCTGTTTTTACCAATATGTCCCTTAGGGATCTGGATCTCCTGAAGCCAATACGGGGTGGAGGCATCTGTTGGAATGGTAACGCTGGATCTGTATTGAGGATATGCTAGTTGTCTTGTAAGTGTTTATTAATTCTTTGCTTGTCCCCAGTGTACGTAGTCACGAAGGTCATCCTAGGGGTATTTTTGTCATCCCTATTGGTGTCCTGTTTATTCAGTAGTTGTACATTTTGTTGTGCCAATAGTTTTGGAGGATAACCCCGTTGTGTTAAAATCTATTGGTCATTTCAACCAGCTGTAGCTCTTTGTTTGTGTCCAGAGTGTTATTACTAATGACACGTTGTAGTTGAGATTTGGGTAAGGCGCTTTTAAGCGCTGGGGGATGGCAGGATGTGTAGGATAACAGAGAATTCCTATCAGTATCCTTCCTGAATAGAGTGGACTGTAATCTTTCGCCGTCTTTAAATAAGTGTACATCCAAAAAGTCTATTGAAAGTGAAAGAAAAGCGCTGCAAGAACTTATGAAAAGGAAAGATCTGGTGTTCAAGCCGTCAGATAAAGGCGGCAATATTGTCATTCAAGATCAAAGTGCCTATATACAAGAAGAAAATAGACAGCTGTCTGTGCGAGAGCAATATGAAAAAGTAACTCACCAAGATTATGATAAATCATGTAATGAGTTAATCTTTCTCTTAAATAAAGCAAGAAGTGATGGTTTAATTAATGTGAAGGAACATCAGTCATTAGTTAACCCTTATCCAGTACTACCAACGTTCTACTGTATACCCAAGGTGCATACAAATTTAAAATGTTCACCTGGCCGCCCGATAATTTCGGGCATAGGTGGACCAACCGAAGGTATCAGTAGATACGTTGATTATTTCTTAAGACCCTTTCTCGAATCCCTGTCGTCCTATATTAGTGACACAAGTGATGTTTTAAAAAAGCTCGATAAAATTACAGTTGAGCAAGACTTACTTTTAGTGACTCTTGACGTGGAGTCCCTGTACTCCTCTATCCCTCATCAAGCAGGCCTAAATGCAGCCAGATACTTTTTGGAGTTGATGGGAGAGGAGTATAGGGAAAACACTGAGTGGATTTTATGCTTGCTAGAATTTGTTCTGAAAAATAGCATTTTCTCTTTTGACGGCAGATTATTTAGACAGTTGAGAGGAACGGCCATGGGTGCAACATGCGCACCAACATACGCATGTTTGCACCTATGCTATTGGGCGACTAAGTATGTTTTCCATGAACTTTCAAAGTGGGTTGATAAGCATATCGTGCTCTGGCTGAGATTCGTGGACGACATTTTAATTCTCTGGAAGGGAGATGACAGGTCTGTTCATGAGTTTGTAAAGATTCTAAACAATAATGATCTAAACTTGTTTCTCACATATAGTATCAGCACAGATAGTGCGATCTTTCTTGATCTAAAAATATCAAAACAGGATAACATACTTCATACAAATATTCATCGCAAACAAACAGCAACGAATAGTCTATTGCAGGCAAGCAGCCATCACCCAGAGCCACAGAAAAAAGGTGTGCCCATAGGCCAATTTTTAAGGCTGAAAAGATGCTGCTCTTCAACAAAGGTGTTTGAAGAACAGGCACAAATAATGGCAGATAGATTTTTATCCAGAGGCTATTCACGTAAAATAGTCAAAAAGGCTTGGGTGAGAGCAAGGAAGACATGCAGAAATGATCTACTATATACGAAAAAGAAATCGAACAGTGATACACAAGTGAGACTAATCACAGAATATAACTCGCATTGGAATAAGTTGAAATATATTCTCAACAGCCATTGGCATATACTATCTGATGATACATCACTCCAGGGATGCATATCAAAGTATCCTTTATTAACAGCTAGGGGAGCTCCAAGTATTAAAGATATGTAAGTCCACAGTGAGTTTAAAAGAGAAGAGACTAAAAATTGGTTAACAGCAACACAACACAAAGTAGGTAGTGCACCGTGTGGACACTGTGTCTACTGTACATATATGAAAAGATCAGCCATTTTTAGCACCCCAACTAGAAGTAAAGTATACCATGTAAGGGAAAGGATATCATGTACCTCTAAAAATGTCATATATCTACTTAACTGTCCATGTCCCAAGTTCTATGTAGGTAAAACTACTAGAGAGTTGAAAAGTAGAATCCGTGAACATAGAGATGATATCAAGAATGAGGACATGGACAGTCCAGTAGTAAGATATTTTAAACTTTATCACAACTCAGATCATACTAAGCTGCAAGTCATGGGTATAGAGCAACTAAAGCAGAATAGGCAAGGTGGCCATTTGGATAGAATAATCTTACAGCATGAATCGAGGTGGATTTTTAGATTAAACACCTTAAATCCAACTGGTTTAAATGACAAAATAGAGTATGTATGTTTCTTATAAGGTTATTTTCTCACTGTATATTAAAGTGATGGTAAACTATCCCCTTTTTAAAATCAGATCTGGAATGTAAGCGCTATTTTAGATGGAGTTTTATTCATCATGTGCAATGAAGATGCGCTATAACTTAGTTATTAATATAGATATGAAATTCAAATACCCCACGTTACACCACCCACTTCAAAAGTCAATTTTCCTGTCAGCTAAATGATTGAATTACTCTCCAATCAATGCTCTAGCTACAACAAAAGTGCCATATAGGGAGAGTGTTGATTGGACAACAATTCAATCTGTTAGCTCACAGAAAATTTTACTTTTAAAGTCGGCGGAGGAGCATGCAGTATTTGAATTTCATATCTATATTAAAAAGCATGTTATACTGCATCTTCATTACAGCTAATGAATTAAACTCCATCTAAAATAACGCTTACATTACAGATCTGATTTTAAAAAGGGGAGAGTTTACCATCACTTTAACTTCCTAAAGGCATATTGACATGACACATAAAATACTTATGCCTATGTATATATGTTGCATATTTTTGATTGATATCACTTTGATCATAATAGAATGAGGAACGTTGCAAAAGGAGTGGCTTAAAGAAATCGATCCCACTCGGTATAATTAAGTTTGCTATTAAAGTAAGCTCTAAATATACTCTCCCTATATGTGATAATATTGTTGCAATTGGCAAAATTAAACTATTGTATATTACTATAATAATAATAGGTTTAAAGTAATAAGCCAATAAATTACAATGTGTCAGTAAATAGGAGGTTACTATATTATTTTGCAATATAATTCCTTCCCGATACAAGCCATAATATATTGGTTGTAAATAATGTAAATAGTAATGATCAGTTCCCTTATTGTGCAGTTTAGTACCATATTGAAAACATTTGTTTAGTTTTAAATAAGCTGTCACGAAAGCCAATGCTGATAAAGGGGCGGACTTGAGAGCCAATAGCAGTATAAAGTCCGATATACACCCCCTAAGCAATACATCTGATGAGGCCCCGACACTTAGCCCTATGTGGGAGGGGAGAAAAGCGTCATGATTGAGCATGCACAGAAGGTGAACAGCTGAGAACAGAGCCAGCAGCATTTGGATCTAGAAGCGTACATGGCGGTAAGCAAGTGAAGAAGCCAGTTGCAAAGGGAAAAAGGACTTTCATATTGATCTGACTGTGGAACAGGTACAGTTGAAATTTTCTTTTGGTCATGCTAAAAAGTCTTGTGGTTGACAGCCTGGTCTGTCCTGCCAGAGTACATTGTACGTTTTCTCTTAAGAGACAGAATCTGAACTATGCACGAATTTAAATCAAATGCATGAAATAACATATATGAATGTTGTAACTAAGATGTAACATCGTATTAATACATGGAGGATTAAGTTCGGGACCAGAGCGTGTTTATAACTTTCTTTGACGTTATTAACAGCTGCAACTTTGGGGCCCCCGTGACAATATTACGGACTAAGAGAAAGATATATATATATATATATATATATATATATATTGTCCCTCAAGTTTTTTCGATTTCCAATACTACAGCTGATACATTGTATATGTTGCATATGATTTTGTAAAGCCGGCGGGCTAGTTCTAACATCGGTGTATTTCACTAGGTCTAAACTGCATTTTTTAGGAATAGGGTGGAGGGTAGACTGCCTGTTTGGGCTGTTTGGAGTTATATAGTAATAAAGCTTTTGATTAACTATGTGCAGCCTGTGTCCCTCTTTGATTGACTTAGAAATGTGTTCAATCCTAACTTTTTTAATTTGTATTATATATATATATATATATATATATATATACACACACACATACACTGTATATATGTATATATATATATATATATATATATATATACACACACACATACATACATACACTGTGTATATATATATATATATATATACACATACACTGTGTATATATATATATATATATATATATATATATATATATATATATATATATATATATATATATATAAAAACGAAGTTGAAGCAAATGGTGCCAATTGCGGTTTAAAAAGAGATTTTATTTGTGCGGTCACACAATTAAAACATGGGGGTATTGTGCAAAAAACATAATTTATGTAAGAACTTACCTGATAAATTCATTTCTTTCATATTAGCAAGAGTCCATGAGCTAGTGACGTATGGGATATACATTCCTACCAGGAGGGGCAAAGTTTCCCAAACCTCAAAATGCCTATAAATACACCCCTCACCACACCCACAATTCAGTTTAACGAATAGCCAAGAAGTGGGGTGATAAAAAAGTGCAAAAGCATATAAAATAAGGAATTGGAATAATTGTGCTTTATACAAAAATCATAACCACCACAAAAAAAGGGCGGGCCTCATGGACTCTTGCTAATATGAAAGAAATGAATTTATCAGGTAAGTTCTTACATAAATTATGTTTTCTTTCATGTAATTAGCAAGAGTCCATGAGCTAGTGACGTATGGGATAATGATTACCCAAGATGTGGATCTTTCCACACAAGAGTCACTAGAGAGGGAGGGATAAAATAAAGACAGCCAATTCCTGCTGAAAATAATCCACACCCAAAATAAAGTTTAATGAAAAACATAAGCAGAAGATTCAAACTGAAACCGCTGCCTGAAGTACTTTTCTACCAAAAACTGCTTCAGAAGAAGAAAATACATCAAAATGGTAGAATTTAGTAAAAGTATGCAAAGAGGACCAAGTTGCTGCTTTGCAAATCTGATCAATCGAAGCTTCATTCCTAAACGCCCAGGAAGTAGAAACTGACCTAGTAGAATGAGCTGTAATCCTTTGAGGCGGAGTTTTACCCGACTCAACATAGGCAAGATGAATTAAAGATTTCAACCAAGATGCCAAAGAAATGGCAGAAGCTTTCTGGCCTTTTCTAGAACCGGAAAAGATAACAAATAGACTAGAAGTCTTACGGAAAGACTTAGTAGCTTCAACATAATATTTCAAAGCTCTAACAACATCCAAAGAATGCAACGATTTCTCCTTAGAATTCTTAGGATTAGGACATAATGAAGGAACCACAATTTCCCTACTAATGTTGTTGGAATTCACAACTTTAGGTAAAAAATCAAAAGAAGTTCGCAACACCGCCTTATCCTGATGAAAAATCAGAAAAGGAGACTCACAAGAAAGAGCAGATAATTCAGAAACTCTTCTGGCAGAAGAGATTGCCAAAAGGAACAAAACTTTCCAAGAAAGTAATTTAATGTCCAATGAATGCATAGGTTCAAACGGAGGAGCTTGAAGAGCCCCTAGAACCAAATTCAAACTCCAAGGAGGAGAAATTGACTTAATGACAGGTTTTATACGAACCAAAGCTTGTACAAAACAATGAATATCAGGAAGAATAGCAATCTTTCTGTGAAAAAGAACAGAAAGAGCAGAGATTTGACCTTTCAAGGAACTTGCGGACAAACCCTTATCTAAACCATCCTGAAGACACTGTAAAATTCTCGGTATTCTAAAAGAATGCCAAGAAAAATGATGAGAAAGACACCAAGAAATATAAGTCTTCCAGACTCTATAATATATCTCTCTAGATACAGATTTACGCGCCTGTAACATAGTATTAATCACAGAGTCAGAGAAACCTCTTTGACCAAGAATCAAGCGTTCAATCTCCATACCTTTAAATTTAAGGATTTCAGATCCTGATGGAAAAAAGGACCTTGCGACAGAAGGTCTGGTCTTAACGGAAGAGTCCACGGTTGGCAAGAGGCCATCCGGACCAGATCCGCATACCAAAACCTGTGAGGCCATGCCGGAGCTACCAGCAGAACAAACGAGCATTCCTTCAGAATCTTGGAGATTACTCTTGGAAGAAGAACTAGAGGCGGAAAGATATAGGCAGGATGATACTTCCAAGGAAGTGATAATGCATCCACTGCCTCTGCCTGAGGATCCCGGGATCTGGACAGATACCTGGGAAGTTTCTTGTTTAGATGAGACGCCATCAGATCTATTTCTGGAAGTTCCCACATTTGAACAATCTGAAGAAATACCTCTGGGTGAAGAGACCATTCGCCCGGATGCAACGTTTGGCGACTGAGATAATCCGCTTCCCAATTGTCTATACCTGGGATATGAACCGCAGAGATTAGACAGGAGCTGGATTCCGCCCAAACCAGAATTCGAGATACTTCTTTCATAGCCAGAGGATTGTGAGTCCCTCCTTGATGATTGATGTATGCCACAGTTGTGACATTGTCTGTCTGAAAACAAATGAATGATTCTCTCTTCAGAAGAGGCCAAGACTGAAGAGCTCTGAAAATTGCACGGAGTTCCAAAATATTGATCGGTAATCTCACCTCCTGAGATTCCCAAACTCCTTGTGCCGTCAGAGATCCCCACACAGCTCCCCAACCCGTGAGACTTGCATCTGTTGAAATTACAGTCCAGGTCGGAAGCACAAAAGAAGCCCCCTGAATTAAACGATGGTGATCTGTCCACCACGTTAGAGAGTGTCGTACAATCGGTTTTAAAGATATTAATTGAGATATCTTTGTGTAATCCTTGCACCATTGATTCAGCATACAGAGAAGTAGAGGTCGCATGTGAAAACGAGCAAAGGGGATCGCGTCCGATGCAGCAGTCATAAGACCTAGAATTTCCATGCATAAGGCTACCGAAGGGAATGATTGTGACTGAAGGTTTCGACAAGCTGAAATCAATTTTAGACGTCTCTTGTCTGTTAAAGATAGAGTCATGGACACTGAATCTATCTGGAAACCCAGAAAGGTCACCCTTGTCTGAGGAATCAATGAACTTTTTGGTAAATTGATCCTCCAACCATGATCTTGAAGAAACAACACAAGTCGATTCGTATGAGATTCTGCTAAATGTAAAGACTGAGCAAGTACCAAGATATCGTCCAAATAAGGAAATACCACAATACCCTGTTCTCTGATTACAGACAGAAGGGCACCGAGAACCTTTGTAAAAATTCTTGGAGCGGTAGCTAGGCCAAACGGCAGAGCCACAAACTGGTAATGCTTGTCCAGAAAAGAGAATCTCAGGAACTGATAATGATCTGGATGAATCGGAATATGCAGATATGCATCCTGTAAATCTATCGTGGACATATAATGCCCTTGCTGAACAAAAGGCAAGATAGTCCTTACAGTTACCATTTTGAACGTAGGTATCCTTACATAACGATTCAATATTTTTAGATCCAGAACTGGTCTGAAGGAATTCTCCTTCTTTGGTACAATGAAGAGATTTGAATAAAACCCCATCCCCTGTTCCGGAACTGGAACTGGCATAATTACTCCAGCCAACTCTAGATCTGAAACACAATTCAGAAATGCTTGAGCTTTCACTGGATTTACTGGGACACGGGAAAGAAAAAATCTCTTTGCAGGAGGTCTCATCTTGAAACCAATTCTGTACCCTTCTGAAACAATATTCTGAATCCAAAGATTGTGAACAGAATTGAACCAAATTTCTTTGAAAAAACGTAACCTGCCCCCTACCAGCTGAGCTGGAATGAGGGCCGCACCTTCATGTGGACTTAGAAGCAGGCTTTGCCTTCCTAGCAGGCTTGGATTTATTCCAGACTGGAGATGGTTTCCAAACTGAAACTGCTCCTGAGGATGAAGGATCAGGCTTTTGTTCTTTGTTGAAACGAAAGGAACGAAAACGATTATTAGCCCTGTTTTTACCCTTAGATTTTTTATCCTGTGGTAAAAAAGTTCCTTTCCCACCAGTAACAGTTGAGATAATAGAATCCAACTGAGAACCAAATAATTTGTTACCCTGGAAAGAAATGGAAAGTAGAGTTGATTTAGAAGCCATATCAGCATTCCAAGTCTTAAGCCATAAAGCTCTTCTAGCTAAAATAGCTAGAGACATAAACCTGACATCAACTCTAATAATATCAAAAATGGCATCACAGATAAAATTATTAGCATGCTGAAGAAGAATAATAATATTATGAGAATCATGATCTGATACTTGTTGCGCTAAAGTTTCCAACCAAAAAGTTGAAGCTGCAGCAACATCAGCCAATGATATAGCAGGTCTAAGAAGATTACCTGAACACAGATAAGCTTTTCTTAGAAAGGATTCAATTTTCCTATCTAAAGGATCCTTAAATGAAGTACCATCTGACGTAGGAATAGTAGTACGTTTAGCAAGGGTAGAAATAGCCCCATCAACTCTAGGGATTTTGTCCCAAAATTCTAATCTGTCAGACGGCACAGGATATAATCGCTTAAAACGTTTAGAAGGAGTAAATGAATTACCCAATTTATCCCATTCTTTGGAAATTACTTCAGAAATAGCATTAGGAACAGGAAAAACTTCTGGAATAACCACAGGAGATTTAAATACCTTATCTAAACGTTTAGAATTAGTATCAAGAGGACCAGAATCCTCTATTTCTAAAGCAATTAGTACTTCTTTAAGTAAAGAATGAATAAATTCCATTTTAAATAAATATGAAGATTTATCAGCATCAATCTCTGAGACAGAATCCTCTGAACCAGAAGAATCATCAGAATCAGAATGATGATGTTCATTTAAAAATTAATCTGTAGGGAGAGAAGTTTTAAAATATTTTTTATGTTTACTAGAAGGAGAAATAACAGACATAGCCTTCTTGATGGATTCAGAAACAAAATCTCTTATGTTATCAGGAACATTCTGCACCTTAGATGTTGAAGGAACTACAACAGGCAATGGTACTTTACTAAAGGAAATATTATCTGCATTAACAAGTTTGTCATGACAATTAATACAAACAACTGCCGGAGGAATAGCTACCAAAAGTTTACAGCAGATACACTTAGCTTTGGTAGGTCCAGCACTAGACAGCGATTTTCCTGAAGTATCTTCTGACTCAGATGCAACGTGAGACATCTTGCAATATGTAAGAGAAAAAACAACATATAAAGCAAAATTGATCAAATTCCTTAAATGACAGTTTCAGGAATGGGAAAAAATGCCAAAGAACAAGCTTCTAGCAACCAGAAGCAATGAAAAATGAGACTTAAATAATGTGGAGACAAAAAGCGACACCCATATTTTTGGCGCCAAAAATGACGCCACTTCCGGAACGCCGACATTTTTGGCGCAAAATAACGTCAAAAAATGACGCAACTTCCGGCGACGCGTATGACGCCGGAAACGGAAAAGATTTTTTTGCGCCAAAAGAATGACGCAATAAAATGAAGCATTTTCAGCCCCCGCGAGCCTAACAGCCCACAGGCAAAAAAGAGTCAAATTTTTGAAGGTAAGAAAAAATGATTAATTCAAATGCATTATCCCAAATATGAAACTGACTGTCTGAAAATAAGGAATGTTGAACATTCTGAGTCAAGGCAAATAAATGTTTGAATACATATATTTAGAACTTTATAAACAAAGTGCCCAACCATAGCTTAGAGTGTCACAGAAAATAAGATTTACTTACCCCAGGACACTCATCTACAAGTAGTAGAAAGCCAAACCAGTACTGAAACGAGAATCAGTAGAGGTAATGGTATAAAAATAAGAGTATATCGTCGATCTGAAAAGGGAGGTAAGAGATGAATCTCTACGACCGATAACAGAGAACCTATGAAATAGCCCCCGTAGAAGGAGATCACTGCATTCAAATAGGCAATACTCTCCTCACATCCCTCTGACATTCACTGCACGCTGAGAGGAAAACCGGGCTCCAACTTGCTGCGGAGCGCATATCAACGTAGAATCTAGCACAAACTTACTTCACCACCTCCATAGGAGGCAAAGTTTGTAAAACTGAATTGTGGGTGTGGTGAGGGGTGTATTTATAGGCATTTTGAGGTTTGGGAAACTTTGCCCCTCCTGGTAGGAATGTATATCCCATACGTCACTAGCTCATGGACTCTTGCTAATTACATGAAAGAAATAGAACAAAATATAGCAACATATTTAAGCATGAGAAAAGGTTGCTGACATGTTTCGGCACACAGCCGTAATCATAGCTAAAGAGTACACCTGTTCACAACTTTATGTACCCTACCTCTAATTCTTATTGGTTAAAAACAAACATGCTCAAATTAACTCTTTGGTGTACCATATTAGAGAATCCAATCTTGGGTCTAAGGGAATATCCTTATGTCTTAAGTTACTATTATTCAATCAGGATCTAATATAACACTCTGCCAATTACCTATATTACATTTTTTTTATAACCAGTGAATAGAATACAGTAGTTTACTGATTAATTTTATTAATATACCAATCTTGGAAATATTAAAATATATATATAGTAAAATACATATATATTTATTTATGAATCTATAAAAACCTATAAAGAATGGCATATAGGGAGATAGAGAGACTTAAGTATTATAAATAGAAAAGAGACATTTAGCACTAGGGAATCGTTGAAACCTTAGATTAACTCCATTTAAAATATCGTTTTCAATTTACATAATACTTTATATATTTCTGATGGTAGTTTAACGATGTCTAACATTTATAGATTATAACTGATTGTAGACTTGAATTTAAACTTAAGAAGGTATGTATTACCAAAAAGTGATAATTATTTCCCTTTATCGAATTGAGCATTTATTTTGGTAATACATACATTCTTAAGTTTAAATTCAATCTTAAGTTTAAATTCAAGTCTACAATCAGTTATAATCTATAAATGTTAGACATCGTTAAACTACCATCAGAAATATATAAAGTATTATGTAAATTGAAAACGATATTTTAAATGGAGTTAATCTAAGGTTTCAACGATTCCCTAGTGCTAAATGTCTCTTTTCTATTTATAATACTTAAGTCTCTCTATCTCCCTATATGCCATTCTTTATAGGTTTTTATAGATTCATAAATAAATATATATGTATTTTACTATATATATATATTTTAATATTTCCAAGATTGGTATATTAATAAAATTAATCAGTAAACTACAGTATTCTATTCACTGGTTAACCAGAGTACCTCCTTTGTATTAGCGGTAAGTGGGCATAACCGCACAGCGGTATACTTTGCATAATGGCTATGGAAGTTCAATAAGACCCTAACCTGCGCTATATATATATAAGTTAATAGGAGGCATTTTGTTAACACCTGGTACACCTGATTTGGGACTGCTATTCTCCTGTTTGTTGTTAAGGAAGTGCTATGGGCGATCGCTACTAGGGGTCAACATAATAAGATTATTATTGTGAAACACATAAACGGACAGTTAGATTTGAGACTGGATTTTCTCTCTCTTTTTTGTATATATATATATATATATATATATATATATATATATATATATATATATATATATATATATATATACACAGGTGGCCCTCGTTTTACAACTGTTCAATTTACACAGTTTCAGAATAACAACCTTTTTTTCCAGTCATGTGACTGCTATTGAAAAGCATTGAGAAGCAGTGCATTTATTAAAATAGCCAGTAGGCGGAGCTGTCCGCTTGTGTTGCAGCAAAGCCAAGCAAGCTGAAATTAATCAATTCAACCAGACCTGAGCTATCGAGCAGATTTCAAAGGAACAATATCTTCCTGTTTATAAATCAGTCCAGATTGGAATGCATAGAAAGAACTATTTGCAGAAAAAACATAATTTATGTAAGAACTTACCTGATAAATTCATTTCTTTCATATTAGCAAGAGTCCATGAGCTAGTGACGTATGGGTATGGGATATACATTCCTACCAGGAGGGGCAAAGTTTCCCAAACCTTAAAATGCCTATAAATACACCCCTCACCACACCCACAATTCAGTTTAACGAATAGCCAAGAAGTGGGGTGATAAGAAAAAAGTGCGAAAGCATATAAAATAAGGAATTGGAATAATTGTGCTTTATATAAAAAAATCATAACCACCACAAAAAAGGGCGGGCCTCATGGACTCTTGCTAATATGAAAGAAATGAATTTATCAGGTAAGTTCTTACATAAATTATGTTTTCTTTCATGTAATTAGCAAGAGTCCATGAGCTAGTGACGTATGGGATAATGACTACCCAAGATGTGGATCTTCCACACAAGAGTCACTAGAGAGGGAGGGATAAAATAAAGACAGCCAATTCCTGCTGAAAATAATCCACACCCAGAATAAAGTTTAATGAAAAACATAAGCAGAAGATTCAAACTGAAACCACTGCCTGAAGTACTTTTCTACCAAAAACTGCTTCAGAAGAAGAAAACACATCAAAATGGTAGAATTTAGAAAAAATATGCAAAGAGGACCAAGTTGCTGCTTTGCAAATCTGATCAATCGAAGCTTCATTCCTAAATGCCCAGGAAGTAGAAACTTACCTAGTAGAATGAACTGTAATCCTTCGAGGCGGAATTTTACCCGACTCGACATAGGCATGATGAAATAAAGATTTCAACAAGATGCCAAAGAAATGGCAGAAGCTTTCTGGCCTTTTCTAGAACCGGAAAAGATGACAAATAGACTAGAAGTCTTTCGGAAAGACTTAGTAGCTTAAACATAATAATACAAAGCTCTAACAGCATCCAAAGAATGCAATGATTTCTCCTTAGAATTCATAGGATTAGGACATAATGAAGGAACCACAATTTCTCCACTAAGGTTGTTAGAATTCACAACCTTAGGTAAAAAAATTCAAAAGAAGTTCGCAGCACCGCCCTATCCTGATGAAAAATCAGAAAAGGAGACTCACAAGAAAGAGCAGATAATTCAGAGACTCTTCTGGCAGAAGAGATGGCCAAAAGAAACAAAACTTTCCAAGAAAGTAAAATAACGACCAAAGAATGCATGGGTTCAAAAGGAGGAGCTTGAAAAGCCCCCAGAACCAAATTCAAACTCCAAGGAGGAGAAATTGACTTAATGACAGGTTTTATACGAACCAAAGCTTGTACAAAACAATGAAATATCAGGAAGATTAGCAATCCTTCTGTGAAAAAGGAACAGAAAGAGCAGAGATTTGTCCTTTCAAGGAACTTGCGGACAAACCTTTATCTAAACCATCCTGAAGAAACTGAAAAATTCTCGGTATTCAAAAAGAATGCCAAGAAAAAATGATGAGAAAGACACTAAGAAATATAAGTCTTCCAGACTCTATAATATATCTCTCTAGATACAGATTTACGAGCCTGTCACATAGTATTAATCACAGAGTCAGAGAAACCTTCTTTGACCAAGAATCAAGCGTTCAAACTCCATACCTTAAAATTTAAGGATTTGAGATCCTGATGGAAAAAATGACCTTGCGACAGAAAGTCTGGTCTTAACGGAAGAGTCCACAGCTGGCAAGAGGCCATCCGGACAAGATCCGCATACCAAAACCTGTGAGGCCATGCTGGAGCTACCAGCAGGACAAACGAGCATTCCTTTAGAATCTTGGAGAATACTCTTGGAAGAAGAACTAGAGGCGGAAAGATATAGGCAGGATGATACTTCCAAGGAAGTGATAATGTATCCACTGCTTCCGCCCGAGGATCCCGGGATCTGGACAGATACCAGGGAAGTTTCTTGTTTAGATGAGAAGCCATCAGATCTATTTCTGGGAGTTCCCACATTTGAACAATCTGAAGAAATACCTCTGGGTGAAGAGACCATTCGCCCGGATGCAACGTTTGGCGACTGAGATAATCCGCTTCCCAATTATCTATACCTGGGATATGAACCGCAGAGATTAGACAGGAGCTGGATTCCGCCCAAACCAAAATTCGAGATACTTCTTTCATAGCCAGAGGACTGTGAGTCCCTCCTTGATGATTGATGTATGCCACAGCTGTGACATTTTCTATCTGAAAACAAATGAACAACTCTCTGTTCAGAAAAGGCCAAGACTGAAGAGCTCTGAAAATTGCACGGAGTTCAAAATATTGATCGGTAATCTCACCTCCTGAGATTCCCAAACCCCTTGTGCCGTCAGAGACCCCCACACAGCTCCCCAACCTGTAAGACTTGCATCTGTTGAGATTATAGGCCAGGTCGGAAGAACAAAGAAGCCCCCTGAACTAAACGATGGTGAACTGTCCACCATGTCAGAGAGTGTCGTATAATCGGTTTAAAGATATTAATTGAGATATCTTTGTGTAATCCCTGCACCACTGGTTCAGCATACAGAGCTGAAGAGGTCGCATGTGAAAACGAGCAAAGGAGATCGCATCCGATGCGGCAGTCCTAAGACCTAAAATTTCCATGCATAAGGCTACCAAAGGGAATGATTGTGACTGAAGGTTTTGACAAGCTGATATCAATGTTAAACTTCTCTTATCTGACAAGGACAGAGTCATAGACACTGAATCTATCTGGAAACCTAAAAAGGTTACCCTTGTCTGAGGAAACAATGAACTGAATGGTAAATTGATCCTCCAACCATGATCTTGAAGAAACAACACAAGTCGATTCGTATGAGATTCTGCGAAAATGTGAAGACTGAGCAAGTACCAAAATATCGTCCAAATAAGGAAATACCAAAACCCTGTTCTCTGATTACAGACAGAAGGGCACCGAGAACCTTTGAAAAAAATTCTTGGAGCTGACGCTAGGCCAAACGGTAGAGCCACAAAACTGGTAATGCTTGTCTAAAAAGAGAATCTCAGAAACTAAAAGTGATCTGGATGAATCGGAATATGCAGATATACATCCTGTAAATCTATTGTAGACATATAATGCCCTTGCTAAACAAAAGGCAGGATAGTCCTACAGTTACCATCTTGAATGTTGGTATCCTTACATAACGATTCAATATAGATAGATCCGGAACTGGTCTGAAGGAATTGACCTTCTTTGGTACAATGAAGAGATAGAATAAAACCCCAGCCCCTGTTCCAGAACTGGAACTGGCATAATTAATCCAGCCAACTCTAGATCTGAAACACATTTCAGAAATGCTGAGCCTTTGCTGTGTTTACTGGGACACGGGAAAGAAAAAAAAATCTCTTTGCAGGAGGCCTTAACTGAAGCCAATTCTGTACCTTTCTGAAACAATGTTTTGAAACTAGAGATTGTGAACGGAATTGATCCAAATTTCCTTGAAGAAAACGTAAACTGCCCCATACCAGCTGAGCTGGAATGAGGGCCGCACCTTCATGGGTATTTAGGAGCTGGCTATAGGTTTCTATAAGGCTTGGATATATTCCAAACTGGAAATGGTTTCCAAACTGAAACCGCTCCTGAGGATGAAGGATCAGGCTTTTGTTCCTTGTTGTGAGGAAAGGAACGAAAAATGATTATTAGACCTAAATTTACCTTAGATTTTTTATCCTTTGGTAAAAAAGTTCCCTTCCCTCCAGTAACAGTTGAGATAATAGAATCCAACTGAAAATCGAATAATTTATTACCCTGGAAAGAAAGGGAAAGCAAAGTTGACTTAGAAGACATATCAGCATTCCAAGTTTTAAGCCATAAAGCTTTTCTAGCTAAAATAGCTAGAGACATATACCTGACATCATCTCTAATGATATCAAAAGATGGTATCACAAATAAAATTATTAGCATGTTATAGAAAAATAATAATGCTATAAAATTATGATATGTTACTTGTTGCGCTAAAGCTTCTAACCAAAAAGTTGAAGCTGCAGCAACATCCGCTAAGGAATAGTAGTACGTTTAGCAGGAGTAGAAACAGCCCCATTAACCTTAGAGATTTTGTCCCAAAACTCTAATCTGCCAGATGGCACAGGATAGCATCAGGGAGAGAAAACACTTCTGGAATAACTACAGGAGATTTAAAAACCTTATTTAAACGTTTAGATTTAGTATCAAGAGGACCAGAATCCTCTATTTCTAATGCAATTAATACTTCTTTAAGTAAAGAACGAATAAATTCCATCTTGAACAAATACAAAGATTTATCAGCATCAACCTCTGAGACAGAAACCTCTGAACCAGAAGAACCATTATTAGTATCAGAATGATGATGTTCATTTAAAAATTCATCTGAAAAAAGAGAAGTTTTAAAAGACTTTTATGTATACTAGAAGGAGAAATAACAGACATAGCCTTCTTAATGGATTTAAAAAATAAAATCTCTTATGTTATCAGGAACACTCTGAAAATTAGATGTTGACGGAACAGCAACAGGTAATGTAACAGTACTAAAGGAAATTTTATCTGCATTAATAAGTTTGTCATGACATGCAATACAAACAACAGCTGGAGAAACAGATACCAAAAGTTTATAGCAGATACACTTAGCTTGGTAGCTCCAGCACTGGGCAGCGATTTTCCTGAAGTATCTTCTGACTCAGTTGCAACGTGGAACATCTTGCAATATGTAAAAGAAAAAACAACATATAAAGCAAAATTGATCAAATTCCTTAAATGACAGTTTCAGGAATGGAAAAAAAATGCCAGTGAACAAGCTTCTAGCAACCAGAAGCAATAAATAATGAGACTTAAATAATGTGGAGACAAAAATGACGCCCATATTTTTTAGCGCCAAAAAAGACGCCCACATTATTTGGCGCCTAAATGCTTTTGGCGCCAAAAATGACGCCACATCCGGAACGCCGACACTTTTGACGCAAAAAAAACGTCAAAAAATGACGCAACTTCCGGCGATACGTATGACGCCGGAAACAGAAAAAAAATTTTGCGCCAAAAAAGTCCGCGCCAAGAATGACGCAATAAAATGAAGCATTTTCAGCCCCCGCGAGCCTAACAGCCCACAGGGAAAAAGTCAAATTTTTTAAGGTAAGAAAAAATGATTGAAACAAATGCATTTATCCCAAGTATGAAACTGACTGTCTGAAAAACATAATTTATGCTTACCTGATAAATTCCTTTCTTCTGTTGTGCGATCAGTCCACGGGTCATCATTACTTCTGGGATATAACTCCTCCCCAACAGGAAATGCAAGAGGATTCACCCAGCAGAGCTGATATAGCTCCTCCCCTCTACGTCAGTCCCAGTCATTCGACCAAGAATCAACGAGAAAGGAGTAACCAAGGGTGAAGTGGTGACTGGAGTATAATTTAAAAAATATTTACCTGCCTTAAAAAACAGGGCGGGCCGTGGACTGATCGCACAACAGAAGAAAGGAATTTATCAGGTAAGCATAAATTATGTTTTCTTCTGTTATGTGCGATCAGTCCACGGGTCATCATTACTTCTGGGATACCAATACCAAAGCAAAAGTACACGGATGACGGGAGGGATAGGCAGGCTCATTATATAGAAGGAACCACTGCCTGAAGAACCTTTCTCCCAAAAATAGCCTCCGAAGAAGCAAAAGTGTCAAATTTGTAAAATTTGGAAAAAGTATGAAGCGAAGACCAAGTTGCAGCCTTGCAAATCTGTTCAACAGAGGCCTCATTCTTAAAGGCCCAAGTGGAAGCCACAGCTCTAGTGGAGTGAGCTGTAATTCTTTCAGGAGGCTGCTGTCCAGCAGTCTCATAGGCTAAACGTATTATGCTACGAAGCCAGAAAGAGAGAGAGGTAGCAGAAGCTTTTTGACCTCTCCTCTGTCCAGAATAAACGACAAACAAGGAAGAAGTTTGGCGAAAATTTTTAGTTGCCTGCAAGTAGAACTTGAGGGCACGAACTACATCCAGATTGTGTAGAAGACGTTCCTTCTTTGAAGAAGGATTTGGACATAAGGATGGAACAACAATCTCTTGATTGATATTCCTGTTAGTAACTACCTTAGGTAAGAACCCAGGTTTAGTACGCAGAACTACCTTGTCTGAGTGAAAGATCAGATAAGGAGAATCACAATGTAGGGCTGATAACTCAGAGACTCTTCGAGCCGAGGAAATAGCCATTAAAAATAGAACTTTCCACGATAACAATTTTATATCAATGGAATGAAGGGGTTCAAATGGAACACCTTGTAAAACGTTAAGAACTAAGTTTAAACTCCATGGCGGAGCAACGGCTTTAAACACAGGCTTGATCCTAGCTAAAGCTTGACAAAAAGCCTGGACGTCTGGATTTTCTGACAGACGCCTGTGCAACAAGATGGACAGAGCTGAAATCTGTCCCTTTAATGAACTAGCCGATAAACCCTTTTCTAGACCTTCTTGTAGAAAGGACAATATCCTAGGGATCCTAACCTTACTCCAGGAGTAACGTTTGGATTCGCACCAGTATAGGTATTTGCGCCATATTTTATGGTAAATCTTTCTGGTAACAGGCTTCCTAGCCTGGATCAGGGTATCAATAACCGACTCAGAAAAACCACGCTTTGATAAAATCAAGCGTTCAATTTCCAAGCAGTCAGTTTCAGAGAAGTTAGATTTTGATGTTTGAATGGACCCTGTATCAGAAGGTCCTGTCTCAGAGGTAGAGACCAAGGCGGACAGGATGACATGTCCACTAGATCTGCATACCAAGTCCTGCGTGGCCATGCAGGCGCTATTAGAATCACAGATGCTCTCTCTTGTTTGATTTTCGCAATCAATCGAGGAAGCAGCGGGAAGGGTGGAAACACATAAGCCATCCCGAATTTCCAAGGTGCTGTCAAAGCATCTATCAGAACCGCTTCCGGATCCCTGGATCTGGACCCGTAGTGAGGAAGTTTGGCGTTCTGGCGAGACGCCATGAGATCTATCTCTGGTTTGCCCCAACGTCGAAGTATTTGGGCAAAAATCTCCGGATGAAGTTCCCACTCTCCCGGATGAAAAGTCTGGCGACTCAAGAAATCCGCCTCCCAGTTCTCCACTCCCGGGATGTGGATTGCTGACAGGTGGCAAGAGTGAGACTCTGCCCAGCGAATTATCTTTGATACTTCCATCATTGCTAGGGAGCTTCTTGTCCCTCCCTGATGGTTGATGTAAGCTACAGTCGTGATATTGTCCGACTGAAACCTGATGAACCCCTGAGTTGTTAATTGGGGCCAAGCTAGAAGGGCATTGAGAACTGCCCTCAATTCCAGAATGTTTATTGGAAGGAGACTCTCCTCCTGATTCCATAATCCCTGAGTCTTCAGAGAATTCCAGACAGCGCCCCAACCTAGTAGGCTGGCGTCTGTTGTTACGATTGTCCAGTCTGGCCTGCTGAATGGCATCCCCCTGGACAGGTGTGGCCGATAAAGCCACCATAGAAGAGAATTTCTGGTCTCTTGATTCAGATTCAGGGTAGGGGACAAATCTGAGTAATCCCCATTCCACTGACTTAGCATGCACAATTGCAGCGGTCTGAGGTGTAGGCGTGCAAAAGGTACTATGTCCATTGCCGCTACCATTAAGCCGATCACCTCCATGCATTGAGCCACTGACGGGTGTTGAGTGGAATGAAGGACACGGCATGCATCCTGAAGCCTTGTTAACCTGTCTTCTGTCAGGTAAATCTTCATTTCTACAGAATCTATAAGAGTCCCCAAGAATGGAACTCTTGTGAGAGGAAAAAGAGAACTTTTCTTTTCGTTCACTTTCCATCCATGCGACCTTAGAAATGCCAGAACTAACTCTGTATGAGACTTGGCAGTTTGAAAGCTTGAAGCTTGTATTAGAATGTCGTCTAGGTACGGAGCTACCGAAATCCCTCGCGGTCTTAGTACCGCCAGAAGGGCGCCCAGAACCTTTGTGAAGATTCTTGGGGCCGTAGCCAATCCGAATGGAAGAGCTACAAACTGGTAGTGCCTGTCTAGGAAGGCAAACCGTAGATACCGTTGATGATCTTTGTGAATCGGTATGTGAAGGTAAGCATCTTTTAAATCCACTGTGGTCATGTACTGACCCTTTTGGATCATAGGTAAGATTGTCCGAATAGTTTCCATTTTGAACGATGGAACTCTTAGGAATTTGTTTAGAATCTTTAAATCTAAGATTGGCCTGAAAGTTCCCTCTTTTTTGGGAACCACAAACAGGTTTGAGTAGAACCCTTGTCCTTGTTCCGACCGCGGAACTGGATGGATCACTCCCATTAATAACAGATCTTGTACACAGCGTAGAAACGCTTCTTTCTTTATCTGGTTTGTTGACAACCTTGACAGATGAAATCTCCCTTTTGGGGGAGATAATTTGAAGTCTAGAAGGTATCCCTGAGATATGATCTCCAGCGCCCAGGGATCCTGAACATCTCTTGCCCAGGCCTGAGCGAAGAGAGAAAGTCTGCCCCCCACTAGATCCGGTCCCGGATCGGGGGCTCTCGGTTCATGCTGTCTTTGGGGCAGCAGCAGGTTTCCTGGTCTGTTTGCCCTTATTCCAGGACTGGTTAGGTTTCCAGCCTTGTCTGTAACGAGCAACAGCTCCTTCCTGTTTTGGTGCAGTGGAGGTTGACGCTGCTCCAGGTTTGAAATTCCGAAAGGAACGAAAATTAGACTGTCTAGCCTTAGCTTTGGCTTTGTCTTGAGGTAGGGCGTGGCCCTTACCTCCTGTAATGTCAGCGATAATTTCTTTCAACCCGGGCCCAAATAAAGACTGCCCCTTGAAAGGTATATTAAGTAATTTAGACTTAGAAGTAACATCAGCTGACCAGGATTTTAGCCACAGTGCTCTACGTGCCTGTATGGCGAATCCAGAGTTCTTAGCCGTAAGTTTAGTTAAATGTACTACGGCCTCCGAAATGAATGAATTGGCTAGTTTAAGGACTCTAAGCCTGTCCATAATGTCGTCTAGCGTAGACGAACTAAGGTTCTCTTCCAGAGACTCAATCCAAAATGCTGCCGCAGCCGTAATCGGCGCGATACATGCAAGGGGTTGCAATATAAAACCTTGTTGAACAAACATTTTCTTAAGGTAACCCTCTAATTTTTTATCCATTGGATCTGAAAAAGCACAGCTATCCTCCACCGGGATAGTGGTACGCTTAGCTAAAGTAGAAACTGCTCCCTCCACCTTAGGGACCGTTTGCCATAAGTCCCGAGTAGTGGCGTCTATTGGAAACATCTTTCTAAATATTGGAGGGGGTGAGAACGGCACACCGGGTCTATCCCACTCCTTAGTAACAATTTCAGTTAATCTCTTAGGTATAGGAAAAACGTCAGTACTCGCCGGTACCGCAAAGTATTTATCCAACCTACACATTTTCTCTGGTATTGCAACGGTGTTACAATCATTGAGAGCTGCTAAGACCTCCCCTAGTAATGCACGGAGGTTCTCCAATTTAAATTTAAAATTTGAAATATCTGAATCCAATCTGTTTGGATCAGAACCGTCACCCACAGAATGAAGCTCTCCGTCCTCATGCTCTGCAAGCTGTGACGCAGTATCAGACATGGCCCTAGTATTGTCAGCGCACTCTGTTCTCACCCCAGAGTGATCACGCTTGCCTCTTAGTTCTGGTAATTTAGACAAAACTTCAGTCATAACAGTAGCCATATCATGTAATGTTATCTGTAATGGCCGCCCAGATGTATTAGGCGCCATAATATCACTCACCTCCCGGGCGGGAGATGTAGGTACTGCCGCGTGAGGCGAGTTAGTCGGCATAACTCTTCCCTCGCAATTTGGTGAAATTTGTTCACATTGTACAAATTGACTTTTATTTAAAGTAGCATCAATACAGTTAGTACATAAATTTCTATTGGGCTCCACCTTGGCATTGGAACAAATGACACAGATATTCTCTGAGTCAGACATGTTTAACACACTAGCAATAACTTGCAACCTGGTTATAATCTTTTTTAGCAAAAACGTACTGTGCCTCAAAGAGGTACTTTAACGATTAAATGACAGTTGAGATAATGAACTGAAACAGTTATAGCATCAAGTTTAAAATAACACAACTTTTAGCAAAGGTTTGTTCCCATTAGTAAATAACTAAATTTGACATAAAAAATTATAGAGTAACGTTTTTATTCACAGTCAATAAAAATTCTCACAGCTCTGCTGAGAGAATGTACCTCCCTTCAAAGAAGTTTGAAGACCCCTGAGATCTGTCAGTGAGCCGGATCATGCAGGAAATATAATAGTAGGTGACTGGAATTTTTTGATGCGTAGCAAAAGAGCGCCAAAACGGCCCCTCCCTCTCACACACAGCAGTGAGGAGAAACGAAACTGTCACAATTTAAAGCAGACAACTGCCAAGTGGAAAATAATGCCCAAACATTTATTTACTCAGTACCTCAGCAATGTAAACGATTCTACATTCCAGCAAAAACGTTTAACATGACAATATTTATTAAAAGGATTAGTGACCTTTAACAGAGTAGTTCCGGTGAAAAACCATTCCCAGAATACTGAAGTGTATACATACATGTCATTATAACGGTATAGCAGGATTTTTTCATCAATTCCATTCAGAAAATAAAAACTGCTACATACCTCAATGCAGATTCATCTGCCCGCTGTCCCCTGATCTGAAGCCTTTACCTCCCTCAGATGGCCGAGAACAGCAATATGATCTTAACTACTCCGGTTAAAATCATAGTAATAAACTCTGGTAGATTCTTCTTCAAACTCTGCCAGAGAAGTAATAACACGCTCCGGTGCTATTGTAAAATAACAAACTTTTGATTGAAGTCATAAAAACTAAGTATAATCACCATAGTCCTCTCACACATCCTATCTAGTCGTTGGGTGCAAGAGAATGACTGGGACTGACGTAGAGGGGAGGAGCTATATCAGCTCTGCTGGGTGAATCCTCTTGCATTTCCTGTTGGGGAGGAGTTATATCCCAGAAGTAATGATGACCCGTGGACTGATCGCACATAACAGAAGAAAACATAATTTATGTAAGAACTTACCTGATAAATTCATTTCTTTCATATTAGCAAGAGTCCATGAGCTAGTGACGTATGGGATATACATTCCTACCAGGAGGGGCAAAGTTTCCCAAACCTTAAAATGCCTATAAATACACCCCTCACCACACCCACAATTCAGTTTAACGAATAGCCAAGAAGTGGGGTGATAAGAAAAAAGTGCGAAAGCATATAAAATAAGGAATTGGAATAATTGTGCTTTATACAAAAAAATCAAAACCACCACAAAAAAGGGCGGGCCTCATGGACTCTTGCTAATATGAAAGAAATGAATTTATCAGGTAAGTTCTTACATAAATTATGTTTTCTTTCATGTAATTAGCAAGAGTCCATGAGCTAGTGACGTATGGGATAATGATTACCCAAGATGTGGATCTTTCCACACAAGAGTCACTAGAGAGGGAGGGATAAAATAAAGACAGCCAATTCCTGCTGAAAATAATCCACACCCAGAATAAAATTTAATAAAAAAACATAAGCAGAAGATTCAAACTGAAACCACTGCCTGAAGTACGTTTCTACCAAAAACTGCTTCAGAAGAAGAAAACACATCAAAATGGTAGAATTTAGTAAAAGTATGCAAAGAGGACCAAGTTGCTGTTTTGCAAATCTGATCAACCGAAGCTTCATTCTTAAACGCCCAGGAAGTAGAAACTGACCTAGTAGAATGAGCTGTAATCCTTGGAGGCGGAGTGTTACCCGACTCAACATAGGCAAGATGAAATAAAGATTTCAACCAAGATGCCAAAGAAATGGCAGAAGCTTTCTGGTCTTTTCTAGAACCGGAAAAGATGACAAATAGACTAGAAGTCTTTCGGAAAGACTTAGTAGCTTCAACATAATATTACAAAGCTCTAACAGCATCCAAAGAATGCAATGATTTCTCCTTAGAATTCATAGGATTAGGACATAATGAAGGAACCACAATTTCTCTACTAATGTTGTTAGAATTCACAACCTTAGGTAAAAAATTCAAAAGAAGTTCGCAGCACCGCCTTATCCTGATGCAAAATCAGAAAAGGAGACTCACAAAAAAGAGTAGATAATTCAGAGACTCTTCTGGCAGAAGAGATGGCCAAAAGAAACAAAACTTTCCAAGAAAGTAATATAACGACCAAAGAATGCATGGGTTCAAAAGGAGGAGCTTGAAGAGCCCCCAGAACCAAATTCAAACTCCAAGGAGGAGAAATTGACTTAATGACAAGTTTTATACGAACCAAAGGTTGTACAAAACAATGAATATCAGGAAGATTAGCAATCCTTCTGTGAAAAAGAACAGAAAGAGCAGAGATTTGTCTTTCAAGAAACTTGCGGACAAACCTTTATCTAAACCATCCTGAAGAAATATAAGTCTTCCAGACTCTATAATATATCTCTCTAGATACAGATTTACGAGCCTTTCACATAGTATCAATCACAGAGTCAGAGAAACCTCTTTGACCAAGAATCAAGCGTTCAAACTCCACACCTTAAAATTAAGGTTTTGAGATCCTGATGGAAAAAAGAACCTTGAGACAGAAAGACTGGTCTTAACGGAAGAGTCCATAGTTGGCAAGAGGCCATCCGGACAAGATCCGCATACCAAAACCTGTGAGGCCATGCTGGAGCTACCAGCAGGACAAACGAGCATTCCTTTAGAATATTGGAGAATACCCTTGAAAGAAGAACTAGAGGCGGAAAGATATAGGCAGGATGACACTTGTAAGGAAGAGAAAATGCATCCACTGCCTCCGCCCGAGGATCCCGGGATCCGGACAGATACCAGGGAAGTTTCTTGTTTAGATGAGAAACCATCAGATCTATTTCTGGGAGTTCCCACATTTGAACAATCTGAGGAAATACCTCTGGGTGAAGACCATTCGCCCAGGTGCAACGTTTGGCGACTGAGATAATCCGCTTTCCAATTGTCCATACCTGGGATATGAACCGCAGAGATTAGACAGGAGCTGGATTCCGCCAAAAACCAAAATTCGAGATACTTCTTTCATAGCCAGAGGACTGTGAGTCCCTCCTTGATGATTGATGTATGCCACAGTTGTGACATTGTCTATCTGAAAACAAATGAACAACTCTCTCTTCAGAAGAGGCCAAGACTAAAGAGCTCTGAAAATTGCACGGAGTTCCAAAATATTGATCGGAAATCTCACCTCCTGAGATTCCCAAACCCCTTGTGCCGCCAGATACCCCCACACAGCTCCCCAACCTGTAAGACTTGCATCTGTTGAGATTATAGTCCAGGTCAGAAGAACAAAGAAGCCCCCTGAACTAAACGATGGTGATCTGTCCACCATGTCAGAGAGTGTCGTATAATCGGTTTAAAGATATTAATTGAGATATCTTTGAGTAATCCCTGCACCATTGGTTCAGCATACAGAGCTGAAGAGGTCGCATGTGAAAATGAGAAAAGGAGATCGCATCTGACGCGGCAATCCTAAGACCTAAAATTTCCATGCATAAGGCTACCAAAGGGAATGATTGTGACTGAAGGTTTTGACAAGCTGATATCAATGTTAAACTTCTCTTGTCTGACAAGGACAGAGTCATAGACACTGAATCTATCTAGAAACCTAAAAAGGTTACCCTTGTCTGAGGAATCAATGAACTGATTGGTAAATTGATCCTCCAACCATGAACTTGAAGAAACAACACAAGTCGATTCGTATGAGATTCTTCGAAAATGAGAAGACTGAGCAAGTACCCAGATATCGTCCAATAAGGAAATACCAAAACCCTGTTCTCTGATTACAGAAAGAAGGGCACCGAGAACCTTTGAAAAAATTCTTGGAACTGAGGCTAGGCCAAACGGTAGAGCCACAAAACTGGTAATGCTTGTCTAAAAAGAGAATCTCAGACACTAAAAGTGATCTGGATGAATCGGAATATGCAGATACACATCCTGTAAATCTATTGTAGACATATAATGCCCTTGCTAAACAAAAGGCAGGATAGTCCTACAGTAACCATCTTGAATGTTGGTATCCTTACATAACGATTCAATATTGATAGATCCGGAACTGGTCTGAAGGAATTGACCTTCTTTGGTACAATGAAGAGATAAAATAAAACCCCAGCCCCTGTTCCAGAACTGGAACTGGCATAATTACTCCAGCCAACTCTAGATCTGAAACACATTTCAGAAATGCTGAGCCTTTGCTGTGTTAACTGGGACACGGGAAAGAAAAAAATCTCTTAGCAGGAGGCCTTAACTGAAGCCAATTCTGTACCTTTCTGAAACAATGTTCTGAAACCAGAAATTGAGAACAGAATTGATCCAAATTTCTTTGAAGAAAACGTAATCTGCCCCATACCAGCTGAGCTGGAATAAGGTCCGCACCTTCATGGGTACTTAGGAGCTGGCTATAGGTTTTCTATAAGGCTTGGATATATTCCAAACTGGAAATAGTTTCCAAACTGATACCGCTCCTGAGGATGAAGGATCAGGCTTTTGTTCCTTATTGTGAGGAAAGGAACGAAAATGATTATTAGACCTAAATTTACCTTAGATTTTTTATCCTTTGGTAAAAAAGTTCCCTTCCTTCCAGAAACAGTTGAGATAATAATTTATTACCCTGGAAAGAAAGGGAAAGCAAAGTTGACTTAGAAGACATATCAGTATTCCAAGTTTAATCCATAAAGCTTTTCTAGCTAAAATAGCTAGAGACATATACCTGACATCAACTCTAATGATATCAAAAGATGGTATCACCAATAAAATTATTAGCATGTTATAGAATAATAATAATGCTATAAAATTATGATCTGTTACTTGTTGCGCTAAAGCTTCTAACCAAAAAGTTGAAGCTGCAGCAACATCCGCTAAAAATATAGCAGGTCTAAGAAGATTACCTGAACATAAGTAAGCTTTTCTTAGAAAGGATTCAATTTTCCTATCTAAAGGATCCTTAAATGAAGTACTATCTGCCGTAGGAATAGTAGCACATTTAGCAGGAGTAGAGACAGCCCCATAACCTTAGGAATTTTGTCCCAAAACTCTAATCTGTCAGATGGCACAGGATATAATTGCTTAAACGTTTAGAAGGAGTAAAAGAATTACCCAAATTATTCCATTCCCTGGAAATTACTTCAGAAATAGCATCAGGGAGATTAAACACTTCTGGAATAACTATAGGAGATTTAAAAACCTTATTTAAACGTTTAGATTTAGAATCAAGAGGACCAGAATCCTCTATTTCTAATGCAATTAATACTTCTTTAAATAAAGAACGAATAAATTCCATCTTGAACAAATACAAAGATTTATCAGCATCAACCTCTGAGACAGAAACCTCTGAACCAGAAGAACTATTATCAGTATCAGAATGATGATGTTCATTTAAAAATTCATCTGAAAAAAGAGAAGTTTTAAAAGACTTTTATGTAAACTAGAAGGAGAAATAACAGACATAGCCTTCTTAATGGATTTTAAAAAAATAAAATCTCTTATGTTTATCAGGAACACTCTGAAAATTAAATGTTGACGGAACAGCAACAGGTAATGTAACAGTACTAAAGGAAATTTTATCTGCATTAATAAGTTTGTCATGACATGCAATACAAACAACAGCTGGAGAAACAGATACCAAAAATTATAGCAGATACACTTAGCTTGGTAGCTCCAGCACTAGACAGCGATTTTCCTGTAGTATCTTCTGACTCAGATGCAACGTGAGACATCTTGCAATATGTAAGAGAAAAAACAACATATAAAGCAAAATTGATCAAATTCCTTAAATGACAGTTTCAGGAATGGGAAAAAATGCCAAAGAACAAGCTTCTAGCAACCAGAAGCAATGAAAAAATAAGACTTAAATAATGTGGAGACAAAAGCGACGCCCTTATTTTTTAGCGCCAAATAAGACGCCCACATTATTTGGCGCCTAAATGCTTTTGGCGCCAAAAATGACGCCACATCCGGAACGCCGACATTTTTGGCGCAAAATAACGTCAAAAAATGACGCAACTTCCAGCGACACGTATGACGCCGGAAACGGAAAATAATTTTTGCGCCAAAAAAGTCCGCGCCAAGAATGACGCAATAAAATGAAGCATTTTCAGCCCCCGCGAGCCTAACAGCCCACAGGGAAAAAAGAGTCAAATTTTTGAAGGTAAGAAAAAATGATTAATTCAAATGCATTATCCCAAATATGAAACTGACTGTCTGAAAAATAAGGAAAGTTGAACATTCTGAGTCAAGGCAAATAAATGTTTGAATACATATATTTAGAACTTTATAAACAAAGTGCCCAACCATAGCTTAGAGTGTCACAGAAAATAAGATTTACTTACCCCAGGACACTCATCTACATGTTTGTAGAAAGCCAAACCAGTACTGAAACGAGAATCAGCAGAGGTAATGGTATATATAAGAGTATATCGTCGATCTGAAAAGGGAGGTAAGAGATGAATCTCTACGACCGATAACAGAGAACCTATGAAATAGACCCCGTAGAAGGAGATCACTGCATTCAAATAGGCAATACTCTCCTCACATCCCTCTGACATTCACTGCACGCTGAGAGGAAAACCGGGCTCCAACTTGCTGCGGAGCGCATATCAACGTAGAATCTAGCACAAACTTACTTCACCACCTCCATCGGAGGCAAAGTTTGTAAAACTGAATTGTGGGTGTGGTGAGGGGTGTATTTATAGGCATTTTAAGGTTTGGGAAACTTTGCCCCTCCTGGTAGGAATGTATATCCCATACGTCACTAGCTCATGGACTCTTGCTAATTACATGAAAGAAATAAGGAATGTTGAACATCCTGAGTCAAGGCAAATAAATGTTTGAATACATATATTTAGAACTTTATAAAAAAGTGCCTAACCATAGCTTAGAGTGTCACAGAAAATAAGCTTACTTACTTACCCCAGGACACTCATCTACATGTTGTAGAAAGCCAAACCAGTACTGAAACGAAAATCAGCAGAGGTAATGGTATATATATAAGAGTATATCGTCGATCTGAAAAGGGAGGTAAGAGATGAATCTCTACGACCGACAACAGAGAACCTATGAAATAGACCCCGTAGAAGGAGATCATTGCATTCAAATAGGCAATACTCTCCTCACATCCCTCTGACATTCACTGCACGCTGAGAGGAAAACCGGGCTCCAACCTGCTGCGGAGCGCATATCAACGTAGAATCTAGCACAAACTTACTTCACCACCTCCATAGGAGGCAAAGTTTGTAAAACTGAATTGTGGGTGTGGTGAGGGGTGTATTTATAGGCATTTTAAGGTTTGGGAAACTTTGCCCCTCCTGGTAGGAATGTATATCCCATACCCATACGTCACTAGCTCATGGACTCTTGCTAATTACATGAAAGAAATGCAAGTGAAGTCTGTGATGTGTGATTATTTTATTAGGTTTATAATGCTGTTTAGCAAATGTTTTTGTTCATTTAACTTAGTTTAATTATTTATTCTGTGTTGTGTGGTTATTTTATTAGGTTTATAATGCTGTTTAGCATTTAAAGTCTTCATTTCAAAGCTTTAAAAATAATGTCTTAGGTGTTACTTATGACAATTTTGAGAGGGGCCTGGAACCTATCTCCTTCACTTCCCATTGACTTACATTATAAACTGGGTTTCAATTTACAACGGTTTCGATTTACAACCATTCCTTCTGGAACCTAACCCCGGCGTAAACTGAGGGCTACCTGTATATATATATATATATATATACACACTGTGTGTGTATATATATATATATATATATATATATATATATATAATAGCAAATGAAGAGCACCCTCACTTCAACTCCAACTGCCAGGGTGCAGACAGTAAAATAATATATGTAAGCAATGGAATGCACACACTGGTCTTTTTAACAAACGTGAAGTTTAATGTAACATTTCGGGGACCGTATCCCCTTCCTCAGACCATTGCTTACATATATATATATAACATAATTTATGTAAGAACTTACCTGATAAATTCATTTCTTTCATATTAGCAAGAGTCCATGAGCAAGTGACTTATGGGATATACATTCCTACCAGGAGGGGCAACGTTTCCCAAACCTCAAAATGCCTATAAATACAACCCTCACCACACCCACAAATCAGTTTAACGCATAGCCAAGAAGTGGGGTGATAAGACAAAAGTGCGAAAGCATAAAAAATAAGGAATTGGAATAAATGTGCTTTATACAAAAAAATCATAACCACCATAAAAAGGGTGGGCCTCATGGACTCTTGCTAATATGAAAGAAATGAATTTATCAGGTAAGTTCTTACATAAATTATGTTTTCTTTCATGTAATTAGCAAGAGTCCATGAGCTAGTGACGTATGGGATAATGACTACCCAAGATGTGGATCTTCCACGCAAGAGTCACTAGAGAGGGAGGGATAATATAAAGACAGCCAATTCCGCTGAAAATAATCCACATACGTTTACTAGAAGGAGGAATAACAGACATAGCCTTCTTAATGGATTTAGAAACAAAATCTCTTATGTTAACAGGAACACTCTGAGCATTAGATGTTGATGGAACAACAACAGGTAGTGTAACATTACTAAAGGAAATATTATCTGCATTAACAAGTTTGTCATGACATTCATTACAAACAACAGCTGGAGGAACAGATACCACAAGTTTACAGCAAATACACTTAACTTTGGTAGATCCAGCACTAGGCAGCGATTTTCCAGAAGTATCTTCTGACTCAGGGTCAATCTGGGACATCTTGCAATATGTAATAGAAAAAACAACATATATATAAAGCAAAATTGATCAAATTCCTTAAATGACAGTTTCAGGAATGGGAAAAAATGCCAGTGAACAAGCTTCTAGCAACCAGAAGCAATAAACAATGAGACTTAAATAATGTGGAGACAATAGTGACGCCCGTATTTTTTAGCGCCAAAAAAGACGCCCACATTATTTGGCGCCTAAATGCTTTTGGCGCCAAAAATGACGCCACATCCGGAACGCCGACACTTTTGGCGCAAAAAAACTGTCAAAAATGACGCAACTTCCGGCGACACGTATGACGCCGGAAACAAAGAAAAAAAATTTGCGCCAAAAAAGTCCGCGCCAAGAATGACGCAATAAAATGAAGCATTTTCAGCCCCCGCGAGCCTAACAGCCCACAGGGAAAAAGTCAAATTTTAAGGTAAGAAAAAAATTGATTTATTCATATGCATTATCCCAAATATGAAACTGACTGTCTGAAATAAGGAACGTTGAACATCCTGAATCAAGGCAAATAAATGTTTGAACACATATATTTAGAACTTTATATAAAAGTGCCCAACCATAGCTTAGAGTGTCACAGAAAATAAGACTTACTTACCCCAGGACACTCATCTACATGTAGTAGAAAGCCAAACCAGTACTGAAACGAGAATCAGTAGAGGTAATGGTATATATAAGAGTATATCGTCGATCTGAAAAGGGAGGTAAGAGATGAATCTCTACGACCGATAACAGAGAACCTATGAAATAGACCCCGTAGAAGGAGATCATTGAATTCAAATAGGCAATACTCTCCTCACATCCCTCTGACATTCACTGCACACTGAGAGGAAAACCGGGCTCCAACCTGCTGCGGAGCGCATATGAACGTAGAATCTAGCACAAACTTACTTCACCACCTCCATAGGAGGCAAAGTTTGTAAAACTGATTGATTTGTGGGTGTGGTGAGGGGTGTATTTATAGGCATTTTGAGGTTTGGGAAACTTTGCCCCTCCTGGTAGGAATGTATATCCCATACGTCACTAGCTCATGGACTCTTGCTAATTACATGAAAGAAATATATATATATATATATATATATATATATATATACACATACATACACTGTGTAGACTTTATGCTCCTTTAAGTCTACCATGCTTCCAGATCGTACCATGAGTAACATGTCTCCCACCCATTCATGTATATTTGAATCTATTCATTTACCAATTTACCCTTTTACTAACTTTTACTCACCTATTCCATATGCCTATTTCAAATTTTATAATCCCTAAATTTTGGGAATATTTGAAATGATTAACAGTGCACAGATTTCCCCTGCTCTCCAGATAATCCTATTAATAATCCTATTAGGATTCCTAAATCTAATTTAATAGTAGCTTCTAATGTGTCAGTTTCTATAATGTAACATATTACATGAGATTGTAGCGAAGGTAGTAACATACGTACAATACATTGCATTAAAGGAAAATTTCCGTATGTGCTCTCAGTTGGATAGAGCTGTATGATTTGTATGTTTCCCTTCACACATTTATGGACATTGTTATATTGTGTTTATCTGACATCGCCCCTAACACACTCAGTTTACCGTAACCCCTTTTTTGCTCCTTGTCTCATTATAATTTAATTGCCAATATATTCGTTATGTTTATCTATTAGAATTTACAATGTGTAATCAGCATTTAGAAATGTATTTCACAAATAAGAAAACTCTGTGTATATTGTGTACTATTCGATCAGGGAGTGTGGCTCAATCTAGACGACATAACCTAAACAAATGTGAAAAACAAGCATTACTAGAATTGCGTGAAAATCTCGATATTGTCATTCGCTCAGCGGATAAGGGGGGTCAGTGGTCATCATGAGTAGAGATAAGTACACTGAAGAAGCATATAGACAACTTCACAACACTAACAATTACGAACAACTCATACGAGATCCCACTAACCTATACCAGAAAGATTTTATGTCACTTTTGGATGATGGATTGGAGGATGGGCACCTTGACCAGTTAACCTATGAATATCTATTGGTCCAAAACCCAGTGGTGCCCATCTTCCACCACCTTCCAAAGGTACACAAGACACTTACCAATGTAACAGGCCGCCCGATAGTGAGTGGAATAGGCTCTATGTTCGAACACCTATCCCAATGGCTAGATGCCATATTAAATCCTTTTGTGGTATCCTTACAAAGTTATCTAAAAGACACCAAAGATCTGGTTAACTTAATTGAAACACTACGTTGGGACATTAATAATGTTTGGGTAACAGTAGATGTCACTGCCCTCTACTCATCTATCCCACATGAACAAGGCTTACAGGCCCTTACATTTTTTCTCAAAAATTATTCTAATTTTACTACCAAGTTTGTTGACTTCATATTAAGGGTTGCCAGTTTTCTCTTGACACACAATTTCTTCAGATTTGAAGGCAGATTCTATCTCTAGAGATGTGGGACAGCGATGGGGGCAAAATTTGCCCCCTCCTATGCCAACCTCTTTATGTGTTGGTGGGAGCTGTCCCACATCTATGGAGATAGAAATGCCTACAAGAATAACATCGTCTTTTATAGACGTTATATTGATGACCTGCTATTTATTTGGCAGGGGGAAAGTGAATCTGTTGAATTGTTTGTACAGGGTCTAAACAACAACTTGATGGGACTCGAATTTACGTTTGAGAAACATGAAACCCATATTAACTTTCTGGATCTCACTTTAATAGCTAGAAGTGATGGACAGATAGTAAATGATCTGTATAGAAAACCTATTACTAGAAACACAATTCTACATGCCAAGAGTTGTCACCCCAAGCATGTACCATTTGCGGTTGCAAAGGGTCAGTTTATTCGGATCAAGAGAAACTGTACTGAAGAGAAAACCTATATAAAAAAAAAACCAGAAATGAAAGAGAGACTAAAACAAAGAGGATATCCCAAACATGTTTTGGAGAGAGCACAAACACAAGAAGACAAAATAGACAGACAGTCATTACTACAGCACTCTAAAAATACACAGAAAATTACATCTAACCAAAGTGACCAGGTCACTTTTGTCACTGAGTACAGTGAAGAATACAAAAGTATATGTGGGATTGTGAAAAAACACTTTGCACTTTTAGCAGCAGATGACAAATTGATAAAATGTGTAGAAAAAGGTTTACGCTGCTCTTATAGAAGGAGTAAGACCATTGGGAATTACTTATCACCCTCAGAATTACCTAGCCTGACTTCTCCCTCACATGGCTCCTGGCTCAGACACAAGGGGATGTACAGGTGTGGCAGAACTAGATGCAGACCATGCGAATTTGCTATATTCTCCACAATTTTCACTCAGAAGTGACTGGAGAAGAGTTTAGCATTGAGTCCTGCCTCAACTGTACATCCTCTTATGCCATTTATGTCTTGACTTGCACCCAATGTAATCTTCAATACGTGGGTCTCACAACGACCGATGTAAACACGAGGATAAGGAATCACCTATCCTCCATCAAGATTGGGGAAGCTACTACACCATTAGTGAAACACTTTAAAAATATACACAACAAAAGCAATGATACCTTGAAATGACAAGCTATTGAATGGGTGAGATATCCTCCAAGAGGAGGTGACAGAGACAAGGCCTTGGGGAAACGTGACGTGAAATGTTTTGGATCTTCAGATTGCAAACACGTGTCCCCAAGGGCCTCAACTCGGAGTACGATCTAATTAATTATTGGAAATAGACTTTATGCTCCTTTAAGTCTACCATGCTTCCAGATCGTACCATGAGTAACATGTCTCCCACCCATTCATGTATATTTGAATCTATTCATTTACCAATTTACCCTTTTACTAACTTTTACTCACCTATTCCATATGCCTATTTCTATTTTTATAATCCCTAAATTTTGGGAATATTTGAAATGATTAAAAGTGCACAGATTTCCCCTGCTCTCCAGATAATCCTATTAATAATCCTATTAGGATTCCTAAATCTAATTTAATAGCAGCTTCTAATGTGTCAGTTTATATAATGTAACATATTACATGAGATTGTAGCGAAGGTAGTAACATACGTACAATACATTGCATTAAAGGAAAATTTCCGTATGTGCTCTCAGTTGGATAGAGCTGTATGATTTGTATGCTTCCCTTCACACATTTATGGACATTGTTATATTGTGTTTATCTGACATCGCCCCTAACACACTCAGTTTACCGATACCCCTTTTTTGCTCCTTGTCTCATTATAATTTAATTGCCAATATATTCGTTATGTTTATCTATTAGAATTTACAATGAGTAATCAGCATTTAGAAATGTATTTCACAAATAAGAAAACTCTGTGTATATTGTGTACTATACTGGTAATTTATGGGTTAATAGTTTGATTTATGCACTTAAAATGAAGGTCTATGATTGGTCAACAGTGGCCTATCACTAAGCAGATGGCCCTTTAAATGTTTCACACGCTTGCATTATTCCAGCTACGACTACGGCATCAGGCCGAAACATGTCAGCCTATACTTTCGTGTGTTGATCTTTTATGTGCTTTGGTACTCCCATGTGTTTTTACCATACGTGGATCTAATAAAAGAGTTTTTGCTTTTAATACTTCGCCTTGGATGTGAAATCTTTCTCAAACCTAACTTGCTCCAGGAATTCCAAGTGCGAGGGGTTTATCTGTTTATATCGTGGATTCATTCCTGCTGTTGCCTGGTTACAACAGTGATTCACCTTGATTGGCCGCGACTAGGTCACGTGAGGAGACACACCTCCCAGCACCACGGTGGGACGCCGTAACCGGACAAGCAGAGAGCCAGGAGATCACGGTGGTTATCCAGTCGCTGGAGACACAGGAAAAGCGGTGAGTGGGCGCAGCAATTTGCTGTATTGGCTGCTCTTGAAGGTCCCATCTCATACCGCTAGTGTCACTAACACTGGGGATAGATGTCCACTTCTGTTTGTTTTCCAAGTGTGCCCCAATGAAGTGAACTTTCACGTAAATTACAGAAGGATTCATATTACGCTGAGTCTTGCATCTTTAGTTTTGTTTCACATTGTGCAGTTTAATGAACATTTTTCTTTTGTGACTATATATATATATATATATATATATATATATATATATATATATATATACACACACACACAGTGTGTATATATATATATATATATATACACATACACACACGTGTGTGTGTATATATATATATACACACACACATATAAAGTTTGAATTCACTTTAGACCCTGTGGTGGTCTGGATATGTTATGTGTAACACCCCTCTGTAAAGCTTTATGATTTATTATCTTATCTATTTGTGACATTTCTGTTATTGTCTCCAGTTAAAGGGACAGTCAACACCAGAATTTTTGTTGTTTAAAAAAGGAAATTTATGCTTACCTGATAAATGTATTTCTTTTACGATATGACGAGTCCGCGGATTTCATCCTTACTTATGGGATTACGCCTCCTCGTCAGCAGGTAAAACCACCTTATCAGAATGGAAAATAAGATAAGGAGAGTCACATTGTAATGCTGAAAGCTCAGAAACTCTACGAGCAGAAGAAATAGCAACCAAAAATAAAACCTTCCAAGATATTAACTTAATATCTATGGAATGCATGGGTTCAAACGGAACCCCTTTAAGAACATTAAGAACTAAATTCAAACTCCAGGGTGGAGCAATTGGTCTAAACACAGGCTTGATTCTAGTCAAAGCCTGACAAAAAGACTGAACATCTGGAACATCTGCCAAACGCTTGTGTAGTAAAATCGACAAAGCAGAAATGTGTCCATTTAAGGAACTTGCTGACAACCCTTTCTCCAATCCCTCTTGGAGAAAAGATAAAATCCTGGGAATCCTAACTCTACTCCATGAGTAGCCCTTGCATTCGCACCAATAAAGATATTTACGCCATATCTTATGATAAATCTTTCTAGTGACAGGCTTACGTGCCTGAATCAAAGTATCAATGACCGAATCAGAGAACCCCCGCTTAGATAAAATCAAGCGTTCAATCTCCAGGCAGTCAGCTGCAGAGAAACTAGATTCGGATGATGGAAGGGTCCCTGAATGAGAAGGTCCTGCCTCAATGAAAGCTTCCACGGCGGCAGAGAGGACATGTCTACCAGATCGGCGTACCAAGTCCTGCGAGGCCACGCAGGCGCAATTAGAATTACCGAAGCCCTCTCCTGTTTGATCCGAGCAATCACCCAGGGAAGGAGAGCAAAAGGTGGAAACACATAAGCTAGGTTGAACGACCAAGGCACTGCCCAGGCATCTATCAGTTCGGCCTAAGGTTTCCTTGACCTAGATCCGTATTTCGGGAGCTTGGCATTCTGATGAGACACCATCAGATCCAATTCCGGTCTGCCCCATCTGAGAATCAGGGTGGCAAAGACCTCCGGATGGAGTTCCCACTCCCCTGGATGAAACGTCTGTCTGCTCAAAAAGTCAGCTTCCCAGTTGTCCACTCCTGGGATGTAGATTGCTGACAGATAACAAGAGTGAGCCACCACCCACTGAATTATCTTGGACACTTCTGTCATCACTAAGGAACTCCTCGTTCCTCCCTGATGATTGATGTAAGCCACAGTCGTGATGTTGTCCAACTGAAATTGGATGAATTTGGCCGAAGCCAACTGAGGCCAAGCCTGAAGAGCATTGAATATTGCTCTTCATTCCAGAATATTGATTGGAAGCAGAGACTCCGACCGAGTCCACACCCCCTGAGCCTTCAGGGAATTCCAGACCGCACCCCAGCCTAGTAGACTGGCGTCCGTTGTCACTATCACCCAAGAGGGTCTGCGGAAACACATCCCTTGGGACAGAGGATCCGGCAATAACCACCAAAGAAGAGAGTCTCTTGTCTCCTGATCCAGATTTATCTGAGGAGACAAATTTGCATAATCTCCATTCCACTGCCCGAGCATGCACAGTTGAAGTGGTCTGAGATGAAAGCGAGCAAACGGAATGATGTCCATTGCCGCCACCATCAATCCAATCACCTCCATGCACTAAGCCACTGATGGTCGAGGATTGGACTGAAGGGCTCGGCATGTATTCAGAATCTTTAACTTTCTGACCTCTGTCAAGAATATTTTCATGGATATAGAATCTATCCGTGTCTGTGGAATTAGTGAACTCTTTTCTAGATTCACCTTTAACCCGTGAGTCCTCAGAAAGGACAGAACCATGTCTGTATGAGATTTTGTCAGATGGTAAGACGACGCCTGGATCAGAATATCGTCCAGATAAGGCGCCACTGCAATACCCCGCGGCCTGAGAACAGCCAGAAGGGACCCGAGAACCTTCGTGAAGATCCTGGGTGCTGTGGCCAACCCGAAGGGAAGAGTCACGAACTGAAAATGTTTGTCTAGGAAGGCAAACCTTAGGAACTGGTGATGATCCTTGTGGATAGGAATATGAAGATATGCATCCTTCAAGTCCACGGTAGTCATATATTGACCCTCCTGGATCAATGGTAGAATTGTTCGAATAGTCTCCATCTTGAAGGATGGGAATCTGAGAAACTTGTTTAGACTCTTGAGATCTAAAATGGATAAAACCCCTGCCCCTGTTACAGTATTGGAACGGGACGAATTACTCCCATAGTAGAGAGGTCTTTTACACAGCGTAAGAATGCCTCTCTTTTTATCTGGTCTACAGACAATCGTGAAAGAAGAAACCTCCCCCCTTGGGAGAGAATTTTTGAATTCCAGATTATACCCTTGGGAAACGATTTCCAGTGTCCCGGGGTCCTGAATGTCTCTTATCAAAGCCTGGGTAAAGAGAGAAAGTCTGCCCCCTACTATATCTGGTCCCGGATCGGGGGCCACCCCTTCATGCTGTCTTGGGAGCAGTAGCAGGCTTCTTGGGTTGTTTAACCTTGTTCCAAGCCTGGTTGAGTCTCCAGACGGACTTGGCTTGAGCAAAATTCCCTTCCTTAGAAGAAGAGGGGACTTCCGAAAGGAACGAAAATTATTTTGTTTACCCCTCAGTTTAGCTGCTTTATCCTGAGGTAGGAGATGACCCTTACCTCCCGTAATGTCAGAAATGATTTCTTTCAAGTCAGGCCCGAATAGGGTTTTTCCTTTGAAAGGAATAGCCAAAAGCTTTGACTTAGATGACACATCAGCAGAACAAGACTTTAATCATAACGCTCTACGCGCTAAAATGGCAAATCTGGCATTCTTAGCCGCCAATTTGCCAATCTGAAAGGCGGCATCCGTAATAAAAGAATTAGCCAGTTTAAGAGCCTTAATCCTATCTAAAATTTCCTCTTAAGGAACCTCAGTCTTAAGAGACTCTTCCAAGGCGTCAAACCAGAAGGCCGCCGCAGTTGTAACTGGCACAATGCAGGCCGTCGGTTGTAAGAGAAAACCCTGATGAATAAATAACTTTTTTAGAAGACCCTCCAACTTCTTATCCATAGGGTCTTTGAAAGCACAACTGTCCTCAATAGGGATAGTAGTACGCTTAGCCAGGGTAGATATAGCTCCCTCCACCTTAGGGACTGTCTGCCAAGAGTCCCGGACAGTGTCACCTATGGGATACATTTTCTTAAAATTAGGAGAAGTTGACAACGGTATACCCGGTCTTTCCCATTCCCGCGTAATAATTTCCGAGATTCTCTTAGGAACTGGAAAAACATCAGAGTAAGCAGGCACCTCTAAGTATTTGTCCATCTTACACAATTTCTCTGGTGGTACCACAATAGAGTCACAGTCATCCAGAGTCACTAAAACCTCCCGAAGTAACAGGCGGAGGTTTTCAAGCTTAAATCTGAAGGACATGACGTCTGAATCCGTCTGAGGTAACACACTTCTCGAGTCGGAAAGTTCTCCCTCAGACAGAAGTTCCCTGACCCCCAATTCAGATCCCTGTGAGGGTACATCGGAAATAGCCATGAAAGCATCAGAAGTCGCAGGATTCAGAATGGTTTCTGTCCTACTGCGTTTGCCCTGCAACACTGGCAACTTAGCTAAAACTTCTGTAAGGGTAGATAACATAACTGCAGCCATATCCTGCAGAGTGAATGAAGTGGACGCGGTTGAAGAACATGGCGTCGCTTGGGTGGGCGTTAAAGGCTGTGACGCTTGGGGAGAAAGTAGCGGCATACCCTGATTCTCATCAGTCTGAGAAGCATCCTTAGACATATTTGCATTAAAGAAAATCTGTTCTTTACATTGTAAGGCCCTTTCAGTACATGAGGGACAAAAAGTAAGAGGAGGTTCCACATTGGCATCTTAACACATAGAACAGGTACTTTCCTGAATATCAGACATGTTAAACAGACTAGCAATAGCAATAATAGTCGTTCTCTACTTGATATATTTAACTCTGAAGTCAAATAATATATTCAAATATTTTGAAATATCCCTTTAACAATACTGCTCCGTTTGCTTAGTTACTCAATTTACAAATTTCTATCAAACTCCAGGCACCTGCATCTCGCCACAGCCCTGCTGCGGCGCCTACCTGCCCCCAGACCACACTGATCCTTCGTGAGCAGCGCTCCCAAATCTCTCTGTACCCCTATGTGTACAAACTGACTTAGGCCATACCGGAGCCCAGGACCTTGCTGCCGATCCGGATGAATACTGCGCGTCTGAGCACGCAAAACTAGGCCCCGCCCACCGTGGGCGTAACTCGAGCTGTACTGAGACCCGCATGGGAAGAAAAACATGTCGGTTCCCAACTTATATTACTAAAAACGCCATGTGCCCCTCATATATACACACTTTAAATAATAAAAGCGCAACAATCATTGAATATTGCTCTCTCCCAGGCCAGTTATAGTGATATAACGACAGTCCATAGACAGCAAACCGCATCTCCCAGCGTCAGCCCACACAGCATATGTATAAGTGAAACACCAAACACACTGATAAATATCATTCCCATTCCTATAGTGCATACTGATTACCCCTCCCCAGTTAGGGAATAATGTCAGCCTGTTCTGATATATCTAGTCTCCCCAGAAACAAATGACTAAACATACCTCAATGCTGCTTGTGGCATGACACGATTCTCCACACTGAAGATGTTTCTTTACACTACCTTCAACTGCTCTGTGGGAACCCGCAGGATCTTAGATAATGTTTGCTAAGATCATCAACAGGGCAGAAAATAATATGTCTACACTCCTCTTGGGAATTCTTGACTGACGATTTCTCCCTGAGAAAAAACATAATTTATGTAAGAACTTACCTGATAAATTCATTTCTTTCATATTAGCAAGAGTCCATGAGCTAGTGACGTATGGAATATACATTCCTACCAGGAGGGGCAAAGTTTCCCAAACCTCAAAATGCCTATAAATACACCCCTCACCACACCCACAATTCAGTTTAACGAATAGCCAAGAAGTGGGGTGATAAAAAAGTGCGAAAGCATATAAAATAAGGAATTGGAATAATTGTGCTTTATACAAAAATCATAACCACCACAAAAAAAGGGCGGGCCTCATGGACTCTTGCTAATATGAAAGAAATGAATTTATCAGGTAAGTTCTTACATAAATTATGTTTTCTTTCATGTAATTAGCAAGAGTCCATGAGCTAGTGACGTATGGGATAATGACTACCCAAGATGTGGATCTTTCCACACAAGAGTCACTAGAGAGGGAGGGATAAAATAAATACAGCCAATTCCTGCTGAAAATAATCCACATCCAAAAATAAAGTTTAACGAAAAACATAAGCAGAAGATTCAAACTGAAACCGCTGCCTGAAGTACTTTTCTACCAAAAACTGCTTCAGAAGAAGAAAATACATCAAAATGGTAGAATTTAGTAAAAGTATGCAAAGAGGACCAAGTTGCTGCTTTGCAAATCTGGTCAACCGAAGCTTCATTCCTAAACGCCCAGGAAGTAGAAACTGACCTAGTAGAATGAGCTGTAATTCTTTGAGGCGGAGTTTTACCCGACTCAACATAGGCAAGATGAATTAAAGATTTCAACCAAGATGCCAAAGAAATGGCAGAAGCTTTCTGGCCTTTTCTAGAACCGGAAAAGATAACAAATAAACTAGAAGTCTTACGGAAAGATTTCGTAGCTTCAACATAATATTTCAAAGCTCTAACAACATCCAAAGAATGCAACGATTTCTCCTTAGAATTCTTAGGATTAGGACATAATGAAGGAACCACAATTTCTCTACTAATGTTGTTGGAATTCACAACTTTAGGTAAAAATTCAAAAGAAGTTCGCAACACCGCCTTATCCTGATGAAAAATCAGAAAAGGAGACTCACAAGAAAGAGCAGATAATTCAGAAACTCTTCTGGCAGAAGAGATGGCCAAAAGGAACAAAACTTTCCAAGAAAGTAATTTAATGTCCAATGAATGCATAGGTTCAAACGGAGGAGCTTGAAGAGCTCCCAGAACCAAATTCAAACTCCAAGGAGGAGAAATTGACTTAATAACAGGTTTTATACGAACCAAAGCTTGTACAAAACAATGAATATCAGGAAGAATAGCAATCTTTCTGTGAAAAAGAACAGAAAGAGCAGAGATTTGTCCTTTCAAAGAACTTGCGGACAAACCCTTATCTAAACCATCCTGAAGAAACTGTAAAATTCTCGGTATTCTAAAAGAATGCCAAGAAAAATGATGAGAAAGACACCAAGAAATATAAGTCTTCCAGACTCTATAATATATCTCTCGAGATACAGATTTACGAGCCTGTAACATAGTATTAATCACAGAGTCAGAGAAACCTCTTTGACCAAGAATCAAGCGTTCAATCTCCATACCTTTAAATTTAAGGATTTCAGATCCTGATGGAAAAAAGGACCTTGTGACAGAAGGTCTGGTCTTAACGGAAGAGTCCATGGTTGGCAAGAGGCCATCCGGACAAGATCCGCATACCAAAACCTGTGAGGCCATGCCGGAGCTACCAGCAGAACAAACGAGCATTCCTTCAGAATCTTGGAGATTACTCTTGGAAGAAGAACTAGAGGCGGAAAGATATAGGCAGGATGATACTTCCAAGGAAGTGATAATGCATCCACTGCCTCCGCCTGAGGATCCCGGGATCTGGACAGATACCTGGGAAGTTTCTTGTTTAGATGGGACGCCATCAGATCTATTTCTGGAAGTTCCCACATTTGAACAATCTGAAGAAATACCTCTGGGTGAAGAGACCATTCGCCCGGATGCAACGTTTGGCGACTGAGATAATCCGCTTCCCAATTGTCTATACCTGGGATATGAACCGCAGAGATTAGACAGGAGCTGGATTCTGCCCAAACCAAAATTCGAGATACTTCTTTCATAGCCAGAGGACTGTGAGTCCCTCCTTGATGATTGATGTATGCCACAGTTGTGACATTGTCTGTCTGAAAACAAATGAACGATTCTCTCTTCAGAAGAGGCCAAAACTGAAGAGCTCTGAAAATTGCACGGAGTTCCAAAATATTGATCGGTAATCTCACCTCCTGAGATTCCCAAACTCCTTGTGCCGTCAGAGATCCCCACACAGCTCCCCAACCTGTGAGACTTGCATCTGTTGAAATTACAGTCCAGGTCGGAAGCACAAAAGAAGCCCCCTGAATTAAACGATGGTGATCTGTCCACCATGTTAGAGAGTGTCGAACAATCGGTTTTAAAGATATTAATTGAGATATCTTCGTGAAATCCTTGCACCATTGCTTCAGCATACAGAGCTGAAGAGGTCGCATGTGAAAACGAGCAAAGGGGATCGCGTCCGATGCAGCAGTCATAAGACCTAGAATTTCCATGCATAAGGCTACCGAAGGGAATGATTGTGACTGAAGGTTTCGACAAGCTGCAATCAATTTTAGACGTCTCTTGTCTGTTAAAGACAGAGTCATGGACACTGAATCCATCTGGAAACCCAGAAAGGTTACCCTTGTCTGAGGAATCAAATAACTTTTTGGTAAATTGATCCTCCAACCATGATCTTGAAGAAACAACACAAGTCGATTCGTATGAGATTCTGCTAAATGTAAAGACTGAGCAAGTACCAAGATATCGTCCAAATAAGGAAATACCACAATACCCTGTTCTCTGATTACAGACAGAAGGGCACCGAGAACCTTTGTAAAAATTCTTGGAGCTGTAGCTAGGCCAAACGGCAGAGCCACAAACTGGTAATGCTTGTCCAGAAAAGAGAATCTCAGGAACTGATAATGATCTGGATGAATCGGAATATGCAGATATGCATCCTGTAAATCTATTGTGGACATATAATTCCCTTGCTGAACAAAAGGCAAGATAGTCCTTACAGTTACCATCTTGAACGTTGGTATTCTTGCATAACGATTCAATATTTTTAGATCCAGAACTGGTCTGAAGGAATTCTCCTTCTTTGGTACAATGAAGAGATTTGAATAAAACCCCATCCCCTGTTCCAGAACTGGAACTGGCATAATTACTCCAGTCAACTCTAGATCTGAAACACATTTCAGAAATGCTTGAGCTTTTACTGGATTTACTGGGACACGGGAAAGAAAAAATCTCTTTGCAGGAGGTCTCATCTTGAAACCAATTCTGTACCCTTCTGAAACAATGCTCTGAATCCAAAGATTGTGAACAGAATTGATCCAAATTTCCTTGAAAAAACGTAACCTGCCCCCTACCAGCTGAGCTGGAATGAGGGCCGCACCTTCATGTGGACTTAGAAGCAGGCTTTGCCTTTCTAGCTGGCTTGGATTTATTCCAGACTGGAGATGGTTTCCAAACTGAAACTGCTCCTGAGGATGAAGGATCAGGCTTTTGTTCTTTGTTGAAACGAAAGGAACGAAAACGATTATTAGCCCTGCTTTTACCTTTAGATTTTTTATCCTGTGGTAAAAAAGTTCCTTTCCCACCAGTAACAGTTGAAATAATGGAATCCAACTGAGAACCAAATAATTTGTTACCCTGGAAAGAAATGGAAAGTAAAGTTGATTTAGAAGCCATATCAGCATTCCAAGTTTTAAGCCATAAAGCTCTTCTAGCTAAAATAGCTAGAGACATAAACCTGAAATCAACTCTGATAATATCAAAAATGGCATCACAGATAAAATTATTAGCATGCTGTAGAAGAATAATAATATCATGAGAATCATGATGTGTTACTTGTTGCGCTAAAGTTTCCAACCAGAAAGTTGAAGCTGCAGCAACATCAGCCAAACATATAGCAGGTCTAAGAAGATTACCTGAACACAGATAAGCTTTTCTTAGAAAGGATTCAATTTTCCTATCTAAAGGATCCTTAAACGAAGTACCATCTGACGTAGGAATAGTAGTACGTTTAGCAAGGGTAGAAATAGCCCCATCAACTTTAGGGATTTTGTCCCAAAATTCTAATCTGTCAGACGGCACAGGATATAATCGCTTAAAACGTTTAGAAGGAGTAAATTAATTACCCAATTAGGCATTAGGAACAGGAAAAACTTCTGGAATAACCACAGGAGCTTTAAATACCTTATCCAAACGTTTAGAATTAGTATCAAGAGGACCAGAATCCTCTATTTCTAAAGCAATTAGTACTTCTTTAAGTAAAGAACGAATAAATTCCATTTTAAATAAATATGAAGATTTATCAGCATCAACCTCTGAGACAGAATCCTCTGAACCAGAAGAGTCATCAGAATCAGAATGATGATGTTCATTTAAAAATTCATCTGTAGGGAGAGAAGTTTTAAAAGATTTTTTACGTTTACTAGAAGGAGAAATAACAGACATAGCCTTCTTTATGGATTCAGAAACAAAATCTCTTATATTATCAGGAACATTCTGCACCTTAGATGTTGAAGGAACTGCAACAGGCAATGGTACTTTACTAAAGGAAATATTATCTGCTTTAACAAGTTTGTCATGACAATCAATACAAACAACAGCTGGAGGAATAGCTACCAAAAGTTTACAGCAGATACACTTAGCTTTGGTAGATCCAGCACTAGACAGCGATTTTCCTGTAGTATCTTCTGACTCAGATGCAACGTGAGACATCTTGCAATATGTAAGAGAAAAAACAACATATATATAAAGCAAAATTGATCAAATTCCTTAAATGACAGTTTCAGGAATGGGAAAAAATGCCAAAGAACAAGCTTCTAGCAACCAGAAGCAATGAAAAATGAGACTTAAATAATGTGGAGACAAAAGCGACGCCCATATTTTTCGCGCCAATAAGACGCCCACATTATTTGGCGCCTAAATGCTTTTTGGCGCAAAATAACGTCAAAAAATGACGCAACTTCCGGCGACACGTATGACGCCGGAAACGGAAACTAATTTTTTGCGCCAAAAAAGTCCGCGCCAAGAATGACGCAATAAAACGAAGCATTTTCAGCCCCCGCGAGCCTAACAGCCCACAGGGAAGAGTCAAATTTTTGAAGGTAAGAAAAAATGAATAAATCAAATGCATTATCCCAAATATGAAACTGACTGTCTGAAAATAAGGAAAGTTGAACATTCTGAGTCAAGGCAAATAAATGTTTGAATACATATATTTAGAACTTTATAAACAAAGTGCCCAACCATAGCTTAGAGTGTCACAGAAAATAAGATTTACTTACCCCAGGACACTCATCTACATGTTTGTAGAAAGCCAAACCAGTACTGAAACGAGAATCAGCAGAGGTAATGGTATATATAAGAGTATATCGTCGATCTGAAAAGGGAGGTAAGAGATGAATCTCTACGACCGATAACAGAGAACCTATGAAATAGACCCCGTAGAAGGAGATCACTGCATTCAAATAGGCAATACTCTCCTCACATCCCTCTGACATTCACTGCACGCTGAGAGGAAAACCGGGCTCCAACTTGCTGCGGAGCGCATATCAACGTAGAATCTAGCACAAACTTACTTCACCACCTCCATCGGAGGCAAAGTTTGTAAAACTGAATTGTGGGTGTGGTGAGGGGTGTATTTATAGGCATTTTGAGGTTTGGGAAACTTTGCCCCTCCTGGTAGGAATGTATATTCCATACGTCACTAGCTCATGGACTCTTGCTAATTACATGAAAGAAAACAGAATTTATGTTTACCTGATAAATTACCTGATTCGCACCAATAAAGATATTTACGCCATATCTTATGATAAATCTTTCTAGTGACAGGCTTACGTGCCTGAATCAAAGTATCAATGACCAAATCAGAGAACCCCCGCTTAGATAAAATCAAGCGTTCAATCTCCAGGCAGTCAGCTGCAGAGAAACTAGATTCGGATGATGGAAGGGTCTCTGAATGAGAAGGTCCTGCCTCAATGAAAGCTTCCACGGCGGCAGAGAGGACATGTCTACCAGATCGGCGTACCAAGTCCTGCAAGGCCACGCAGGCGCAATTAGAATTACCGAAGCCCTCTCCTGTTTGATCCGAGCAATCACCCAGGGAAGGAGAGCAAAAGGTGGAAACACATAAGCTAGGTTGAACGACCAAGGCACTGCCCAGGCATCTATCAGTTCGGCCTGAGGTTTCCTTGACCTAGATCCGTATTTCGGGAGCTTGGCATTCTGATGAGACGCCATCAGATCGAATTCCGGTCTGCCCCATCTGAGAATCAGGGTGGCAAAGACCTCCGGATGGAGTTCCCACTCCCCTGGATGAAACGTCTGTCTGCTCAAAAAGTCCGCTTCCCAGTTGTCCACTCCTGGGATGTAGATTGCTGACAGATAACAAGAGTGAGCCTCCACCCACTGAATTATCTTGGACACTTCTGTCATCACTAAGGAACTCCTCGTTCCTCCCTGATGATTGATGTAAGCCACAGTCGTGATGTTGTCCAACTGAAATTGGATGAATTTGGCCGAAGCCAACTGAGGCCAAGCCTGAAGAGCATTGAATATTGCTCTTCATTCCAGAATATTGATTGGAAGCAGAGACTCCGACCGAGTCCACACCCCCTGAGCCTTCAGGGAATTCCAGACCGCACCCCAGCCTAGTAGACTGGCGTCCGTTGTCACTATCACCCAAGAGGGTCTGCGGAAACACATCCCTTGGGACAGAGGATCCGGCAATAACCCCCAAAGAAGAGAGTCTCTTGTCTCCTGATCCAGATTTATCTGAGGAGACAAATTTGCATAATCTCCATTCCACTGCCCGAGCATGCACAGTTGAAGTGGTCTGAGATGAAAGCGAGCAAACGGAATGATGTCCATTGCCGCCACCATCAATCCAATCACCTCCATGCACTAAGCCACTGATGGTCGAGGATTGGACTGAAGGGCTCGGCATGTATTCAGAATCTTTAACTTTCTGACCTCTGTCAAGAATATTTTCATGGATATAGAATCTATCCGTGTCTGTGGAATTAGTGAACTCTTTTCTAGATTCACCTTTAACCCGTGAGTCCTCAGAAAGGACAGAACCATGTCTGTATGAGATTTTGTCAGATGGTAAGACGACGCCTGGATCAGAATATCGTCCAGATAAGGCGCCACTGCAATACCCCGCGGCCTGAGAACAGCCAGAAGGGACCCGAGAACCTTCGTGAAGATCCTGGGTGCTGTGGCCAACCCGAAGGGAAGAGTCACGAACTGAAAATGTTTGTCTAGGAAGGCAAACCTTAGGAACTGGTGATGATCCTTGTGGATAGGAATATGAAGATATGCATCCTTCAAGTCCACGGTAGTCATATATTGACCCTCCTGGATCAATGGTAGAATTGTTCGATTAGTCTCCATCTTGAAGGATGGGAATCTGAGAAACTTGTTTAGACTCTTGAGATCTAAAATGGATAAAACCCCTGCCCCTGTTACAGTATTGGAACGGGACGAATTACTCCCATAGTAGAGAGGTCTTTTACACAGCGTAAGAATGCCTCTCTTTTTATCTGGTCTACAGACAATCGTGAAAGAAGAAACCTCCCCCCTTGGGAGAGAATTTTTGAATTCCAGATGATACCCTTGGGAAACGATTTCCAGTGTCCCGGGGTCCTGAATGTCTCTTATCAAAGCCTGGGTAAAGAGAGAAAGTCTGCCCCCTACTAGATCCGGTCCTGGATCGGGGGCCACCCCTTCATGCTGTCTTGGGAGCAGTAGCGGGCTTCTTGGGTTGTTTAACCTTGTTCCAAGCCTGGTTGAGTCTCCAGACGGACTTGGCTTGAGCAAAATTCCCTTCCTTAGAAGAAGAGGGGACTTCCGAAAGGAACGAAAATTATTTTGTTTACCCCTCAGTTTAGCTGCTTTATCCTGAGGTAGGAGATGACCCTTACCTCCCGTAATGTCAGAAATGATTTCTTTCAAGTCAGGCCCAAATAGGGTTTTTCCTTTGAAAGGAATAGCCAAAAGCTTTGACTTAGATGACACATCAGCAGAACAAGACTTTAATCATAACGCTCTACGCGCTAAAATGGCAAATCTGGCATTCTTAGCCGCCAATTTGCCAATCTGAAAGGCGGCATCCGTAATAAAAGAATTAGCCAGTTTAAGAGCCTTAATCCTATCTAAAATTTCCTCTTAAGGAACCTCAGTCTTAAGAGACTCTTCCAAGGCGTCAAACCAGAAGGCCGCCGCAGTTGTAACTGGCACAATGCAGGCCGTCGGTTGTAAGAGAAAACCCTGATGAATAAATAACTTTTTTAGAAGACCCTCCAACTTCTTATCCATAGGGTCTTTGAAAGCACAACTGTCCTCAATAGGGATAGTAGTACGCTTAGCCAGGGTAGATATAGCTCCCTCCACCTTAGGGACTGTCTGCCAAGAGTCCCGGACAGTGTCACCTATGGGATACATTTTCTTAAAATTAGGAGAAGTTGAGAACGGTATACCCGGTCTTTCCCATTCCCGCGTAATAATTTCCGAGATTCTCTAAGGAACTGGAAAAACATCAGAGTAAGCAGGCACCTCTAAGTATTTGTCCATCTTACACAATTTCTCTGGTGGTACCACAATAGAGTCACAGTCATCCAGAGTCACTAAAACCTCCCGAAGTAACAGGCGGAGGTTTTCAAGCTTAAATCTGAAGGACATGACGTCTGAATCCGTCTGAGGTAACACACTTCTCGAGTCGGAAAGTTCTCCCTCAGACAGAAGTTCCCTGACCCCCAATTCAGATCCCTGTGAGGGTACATCGGAAATAGCCATGAAAGCATCAGAAGTCGCAGGATTCAGAATGGTTTCTGTCCTACTGCGTTTGCCCTGCAACACTGGCAACTTAGCTAAAACTTCTGTAAGGGTAGATAACATAACTGCAGCCATATCCTGCAGAGTGAATGAAGTGGACGCGGTTGAAGAACACGGCGTTGCTTGGGTGGGCGTTAAAGGCTGTGACGCTTAGGGAGAAAGTAGCGCATACCCTGATTCTCATCAGTCTGAGAAGCATCCTTAGACATATTTGCATTAAAGAAAATCTGTTCTTTACATTGTAAGGCCCTTTCAGTACATGAGGGACAAAAAGTAAGAGGGGGTTCCACATTGGCATCTTAACACATAGAACAGGTACTTTCCTGAATATCAGACATGTTAAACAGACTAGCAATAGAAATAATAGTCGTTCTCTACTTGATATATTTAACTCTGAAGTCAAATAATATATTCAAATATTTTGAAATATCCCTTTAACAATACTGCTCCGTTTGCTTAGTTACTCAATTTACAAATTTCTATCAAACTCCAGGCACCTGCATCTCGCCACAGCCCTGCTGCGGCGCCTACCTGCCCCCAGACCACACTGATCCTTCGTGAGCAGCGCTCCCAAATCTCTCTGTACCCCTATGTGTACAAACTAACTTAGGCCATACCGGAGCCCAGGACCTTGCTGCCGATCCGGATGAATACTGCGCGTCTGAGCACGCGAAACTAGGCCCCGCCCACCGTGGGCGTAACTCGAGCTGTACTGAGACCCGCATGGGAAGAAAAACATGTCGGTTCCCAACTTATATTACTAAAAACGCCATGTGCCCCTCATATATACACACTTTAAATAATAAAAGCGCAACAATCATTGAATATTGCTCTCTCCCAGGCCAGTTATAGTGATATAACGACAGTCCATAGACAGCAAACCGCATCTCCCAGCGTCAGCCCACACAGCATATGTATAAGTGAAACACCAAACACACTGATAAATATCATTCCCATTCCTATAGTGCATACTGATTACCCCTCCCCAGTTAGGGAATAATGTCAGCCTGTTCTGATATATCTAGTCTCCCCAGAAACAAATGACTAAACATACCTCAATGCTGCTTGTGGCATGACACGATTCTCCACACTGAAGATGTTTCTTTACACTACCTTCAACTGCTCTGTGGGAACCCGCAGGATATTAGATAATGTTTGCTAAGATCATCAACAGGGCAGAAAATAATATGTCTACACTCCTCTTGGGAATTCTTGACTGACGATTTCTCCCTGAGAAAAAACAGAATTTATGTTTACCTGATAAATTTCTTTCTCCTATGGTGTATCCGGTCCACGGCTTCATCCTTACTTGTGGGATATTCTCAATCCCTACAGGAAGTGGCAAAGAGAGCACACAGCAGAGCATTCGACCAACGGTTAGGAGAAAAAGGAGAACCAAAGGGTGCAGTGGTGACTGTAGTTTACAAAAATAAATTTAAACCTGACCAAAATGCCAGGGTGGGCCGTGGACCGGATACACCGTAGGAGAAAGAAATTTATCAGGTAAACATAAATTCTGTTTTCTCCTACATTGGTGTATCCGGTCCACGGCTTCATCCTTACTTGTGGGAACCAATACCAAAGCTTTAGGACACGGATGAAGGGAGGGAACAAGTCAGGTAACCTAAACGGAAGGCACCACTGCTTGTAAAACCTTTCTCCCAAAAATAGCCTCCGAAGAAGCAAAAGTATCGAATTTGTAAAATTTGGCAAATGTATGCAGTGAAGACCAAGTCGCTGCCTTATAGATCTGTTCAACAGAAGCCTCATTCTTGAAAGCCCATGTGGAAGCCACAGCTCTAGTAGAGTGAGCTGTAATTTGTTCAGGAGGCTGCCTTCCAGCAGTCTCATAAGTCAATCGGATGATGCTTTTCAGCCAGAAAGACAGAGAGGTCGCAGTCGCCTTTTGACCTCTCCTCTTGCCAGAATAGACGACAAACAAGGACGATGTTTGTCTGAAGTCTTTAGTTGCTTTTAGATAAAACTTCAAAGCACGAACCACATCAAAATTGTGCAACAGACGTTCCTTGTTAGAAACTGGATTAGGACACAGAGAAGGAACAACTATTTCCTTGTTAATATTCTTATTGGAAACCACTTTTGGAAGAAACCCAGGTTTGGTAAGTAAAACGACCTTATCTGTATGAAACACCAGATAGGGTGAATTACACGGCAAAGCAGACGATTCAGAAACTCTTCTAGCAGAAGAAATAGCTACCAAAAACAAAACTTTCCAAGATAGTAACTTAATATCTATGGAATGTAGAGGTTCAAACGGAACCCCTTGAAGAACTGAAATAACTAAATTTAGACTCCATGGAGGAGCCACAGGTCTGTAGACAGGTTTGATTCTGACTAAAGCCTGTACAAGCGCCTGAACATCTGGCACGGCTGCCAGACGCTTGTGTAACAAAACAGACAGAGCAGATATCTGTCCTTTTAAGGAACTAGCTGACAGACCTTTCTCCAATCCTTCTTGGAGAAAAGATAGTAACCTTGGAATCCTAATCTTACTCCATGAGTAACCCTTGGATTCGCACCAGCAAAGTTATGTCCGCCATATCTTATGGTAAATTTTCCTGGTGACAGGCTTTCTAGCCTGGATCAGAGTATCTATAACTAATTCCGAAAACACACGCTTAGCTAGAATCAAGCGTTCAATCTCCAAGCAGTCAGTTGCAGAGAAACTAGGTTTGGATGTTCGAATGGACCTTGGATTAGAAGGTCCTGCCTCAAAGGTAGCTTCCATAGTGGAACCGATGACATATTCACCAGGTCTGCCTACCAAGTCCTGCGTGGCCACGCAGGAGCTATCAGAATTACGAAGCCTTCTCCTGTTTGATCCTGGCTACTAGCCGGGGGAGAAGAGGAAACGGTGGAAAGACATAAGCTAGATTGAACGACCAAGGCGCCACTAAGGCATCTACCAATGTCGCCTTGGGATACCTGGACCCGTAACGTGGAACTTTGGAGTTCTGACGTGACGCCATCAGATCCAGTTCCCACTCCCCCGGATGGAAAGTCTGACGACTCAGATTATCCGCTTCCCAGTTGTCCACTCCTGGGATGTGAATTGCTGATAGATGGCAGGAGTGATCCTCTGCCCATTTGATAATCTTGGATACCTCCCTCATCGCCAGGGAACTCTTTGTTCCTCCCTGATGATTGATGTATGCTACAGTCGTCATTTTGTCCGACTGAAATCTGATGAATTTGGCCTCCGCTAGTTGAGGCCATGCCTGGAGCACATTGAATATCGCTCTCAATTCCAAAATGTTTATCGGTAGAAGAGATTCTTCCCGAGACCATAGACCCTGAGCTTTCAGGGACTCCCAGACCGCACCCCAGCCTAAGAGGCTGGCATCGGTCGTGACAATGATCCACTCCGGTCTGCGGAAACTCATTCCCTGAGACAGGTGATCCTGAGACAACCACCAGAGGAGTGAGTCTATGGTTTTCTGGTCCATTTGTATCTGGGGAGACAAATCTGCATAATCCCCATTCCACTGTTTGAGCATGCACAGTTGCAGTGGTCTTAAATGAATTCGAGCAAAGGGAACCACGTCCATTGCCGCAATCATTAGTCCTATTACCTCCATGCACTGAGCTACGGAGGGTTGAGGAATGGCATGAACAACTCGACAAGTGTTCAAAAGTTTTAACTTCCTGACCTCCGTCAGAAAGATCTTCATTTCTACTGAGTCTATTATTGTTCCCAGGAAGGGAACCCTTGTGAAAGGGGACAGAGAACTCTTTTCTATGTTCACCTTCCACCCGTGAGACCTTAGAAAGGCTAGAACAATGTCCATATGAGCCTTTGCTTTGTGAAAGGACGACGCTTGTATTAAGATGTCGTCTAGGTAAGGTGCTACTGCAATGCCCCTTGGTCTTAGCACCGCTAGAAGGGACCCTAGCACCTTTGTGAAAATTCTGGGAGCAGTGGCCAATCCGAAGGGAAGGGCCACGAATTGGTAATACTTGTCCAGAAAGGCGAACCTCAGGAACTGATGGTGATCTTTGTGGATAGGAATATGCAGGTACGCATCCTTTAAGTCCACGGTAGTCATATATTGACCCTCCTGGATCATTGGTAAAATTGTCCGAATGGTTTCCATTTTGAATGATGGAACTCTGAGGAATTTGTTTAGGATTTTCAAATCCAGGATTGGCCTGAAAGTTCCTTCCTTTTTGGGAACTACAAACAGGTTTGAGTAAAAACCCAGTCCTTGTTCTGCTGTTGGAACTGGGTGTATCACTCCCATTTTTAGAAGGTCTTCTACGCAACATAAGAATGCCTGTCTCTTTATCTGGTCTAAAGATAAGCGAGACATGTGGAACCTTCCCTTTGGAGGAAAGTCCTTGAATTCCAGAAGATACCCCTGAGAGACAATTTCTAGTGCCCAGGGGTCCGGAACATCTCTTGCCCAAGCCTGAGCAAAGAGAGAAAGTCTGCCCCCTACTAGATCCGGTCCCGGATCGGGGGCTACCCTTTCATGCTGTCTTGGTAGCAGCAGCAGGCTTCTTGGCCTGTTTACCCTTGTTCCAGCCTTGTAATGGTTTCCATGCTGGTTTGGGCTGGGATGCGTTACCCTCTTGCCTAGTGGCTGTAGAGGTAGAAGCAGGTCCATTCCTGAAATTGCGAAAGGAACGAAAATTAGACTTATTTTTAGCTTTGAAAGGTCTATCCTGTGGAAGGGCATGGCCCTTTCCCCCAGTGATATCTGAAATAATTTCTTTCAACTCTGGCCCGAATAGGGTCTTACCCTTGAAAGGAATATTAAGCAATTTTGTTTTGGACGACACATCCGCCGACCAAGATTTTAGCCAAAGCGCTCTGCGCGCCACGATTGCGAAACCAGTATTTTTCGCCGCTAATTTAGCTAACTGAAAAGCGGCACTGTAATGAAAGAATTAGCCAACTTCAGGGCGTGAATTCTGACCATGACTTCATCATAAGAAGTCTCCTTCCGGAGCGAGTTTTCTAGTTCCTCAAACCAAAAAGCCGCTGCAGTGGTTACAGGAATAATGCAAGAAATTGGTTGAAGAAGAAAACCTTGTTGAACAAAAATTTTCTTACGTAAACCTTCTAATTTTTTATCCATAGGATCTTTGAAAGCGCAACTGTCTTCTATTGGTATAGTCGTGCGCTTAGCTAGTGTTGAAACTGCCCCCTCTACCTTAGGGACCGTCTGCCACGCGTCCCTTCTGGGGTCAACAATTGGGAACATTTTCTTAAATATAGGAGGAGGAACAAAAGGTACACCTGGTTTCTCCCACTCCCTAGTCACGATATCCGCCACCCTCTTAGGTATCGAAAACGCATAAGTGTGTACTGGGACCTCTAAGAATTTGTCCATTTTACACAATTTTTCTGGGACCACCAAAGGGTCACAATCATCAAGTGTAGCTAGGACCTCCTTAAGCAGGGCGTGGAGGTGTTCTAACTTAAATTTAAATGCTATCGTATCTGGCTCTGCCTGCTGAGAAACTTTTCCTGTGTCAGAAATTTCTCCCTCAGACAGGCCCTCCCTCACCGCCAAGTCAGATTGATGTGAGGGCACTACAGATAAATTATCCTCTGCGTCTGCTTGCTCATTTTCTGTATTTAAAACAGAGCTATCACGCTTCCTTGGAAAAGCTGGCAGTTTGGATAAAAATGCTGCGAGAGAATTATCCATTACTGCTGCTAACTGTTGCAAAGTAATAGCAATTGGTGCGTTAGATGTACTGGGCATGGCTTGCGCGGGCATAGCTGGTGTTGACACAGGAGAGGATAGCGGGCTATCCTCACTACCTTCAGCTAAAGAATCATCTTGGGCTACATCTTTAAGCGTGACTGTACGGTCCTTAAGCTGTTTGGACGCTATGGCACACTTCACACATAAATTTAATGGGGGAACCGCCTTGGCCTTTAAACATACAGAACATAGGCTATCTGAAGGGTCAGACATGTTTGACAGACTTAGACAGAACTTCAATGAAATAAAAATTAATTTTGACAAAAACGTTACTGTGTCTTTAAATAATAAAAGTGCACACTTTATTACTGAAACATCAAAAAACCATCAAATAAACATCCGATTTTAATGAAATTTTCACCACAGTGTCTTAATGCTTTGAAAAGATTGCACACAAATTTTCAGACCAATTAACCCCTTAATGCCCAAACTGGAGCTAAGAACAGCAGTTAACCGGTTAAAAACACTACAGTACAATGCCACAGCCTCTACTGTGGCTTTACCTTCCTTAGGGATTATTTAAGTAAGAAATAAGCCTCTCTGAAGTCCTTTCTGATGTCTCTGGACTCCCCACGTGAAGCTGCATGAACGGTCTAGCCAAAACAACTGCGCAATTGAGGCGCGAAAATGAGGCCTCCTCCCTCTTCATTCGAGAGTGGTGGGGCCTTTTAGACTAGATTAGGTGTCCAATTAAGTGCCAGGCGCAATATTAAGCCCCATAAGTGTTTCAAAAGTCTCAAAAAACACCTTATTCATACTGAAACATGCTAAAAAGCAATCGATTAAGCCCACAATAGTGTCAACCAGCATTGAGCCCTTAATTTAAGCCATCATTTTATACAGAGTCTGAGAAAAATGGCTTACCTATCCCAGAGGGGATTTCTGACAGTCTTCTAGCATTACTTGGTCTTGTTAGAAAAATGACTGATCATACCTGAAGCAGTTAAGCCTGCAAACTGTTCCCCCCAACTGAAGTTCTCTGGCATTCAACAGTCCTGCGTGGGAACAGCAATGGATTTTAGTTACTGGTGCTAAAATCATATTCCTCTCAGCAGAAATCTTCATCACTTTCTGCTTCAGAGTAAATAGTACAAGCCGGCACTATTTTAAAATAACAAACTCTTGATAGAAGAAATAAAAAACTACAACTAACACCACATACTCTTTACCACCCCCGTGGAGATGCTACTAGTTAGAGCGGCAAAGAGAATGACTGGGGGGCGGAGCCTGAGGGGAGCTATATGGACAGCTCTGCTGTGTGCTCTCTTTGCCACTTCCTGTAGGGATTGAGAATATCCCACAAGTAAGGATGAAGCTGTGGACCGGATACACCAATGTAGGAGAAATAGTACTCACTGGTACCATTTTAAAATAATAAACTTCTTGATTGAAGAATCTAAACTAACACCTCACTTTACCTCTTCCTATCACTAACACAGGCAAAGAAAATGACTGGAGTGGGAGAGAAGGGAGGTGCTCTTTGCCACTTCCTGCTGACCAGGAGGCGTAATCCCATAAGTAAGGATGAAATCCATGGACTAATCATATCTTGTAAAAGAAAGAAAGATAATCCCTCTATTACCCATTCCCCAGTTTTGCATAACCAACACGGTTATAGAAATACACTTTTTACCTCTGATTACCTTGTATCTAAGCCTCTGCGAACTGCCCCCTTATTTCAGTCCTTTTGACAGACATGCATTTTAGCCAATCAGTGCTGGTTTCAGGGTTACTTCATGTGCATGAGCTCAATGTTATCTATACGAAACACATGAACTAATGCCCTCTAGTGGTCAAAATGCATTCAACATGAGGGGCAGTCTTCAATGTCTAAGAAATTAGCATATGAACTTCCTAGAATTAGCTTTCAAGTTTCAACTATGGATACGAAGAGAACAAAGCAAAATTGGTGATAAAAGTAAATTAGAAAGTTGTTTAAAATTACATTCCCTATTTAAATCCTGAAGGTTTTTTTGGACTTGACTGTCCCTTTAAGTTTCTTCCCTTTTTTTGACATACACTATGTCCCATTCATAATTTTAACATACATTTTTTAGGTCTGTTTTTGTGTTTTACTCATATGCACACTTTTTACTTTTTGAATACATTTATATTTAGTTTTTTCATGATAGAATATACTTTATATCCGTTTATATGTTTTCCTTCTTTTGCACAACTTTGTACATATGTTCTTTTGAACGATGGGATCGAGTTTCCCTTTTTGACCAATAGCCATCAGCCCTTGTCGAGTTTGTTCTAACGCGTATTGGTTCCTTTTAACGGTTAGCTCTTTTTCGTATGGGCTTTCAGTTAGATAATTAGTATACTTATATTGCTTGGGTCGGATCAGGTCTTTGATCATTAGAATTACTGCAATAGCAGCTTTTTGTCTTTATTTTTCCAGCTGATCATAGATGCATGTGGTGTCCCAACACCTCTTTTGTAATTAACAAATGCAGTAGATTTGTGTTATGATGTTCCTGGGGTGGGACTACATCCCCCCAGCTGTCTCATCAGTTTCTATTTTGGTTTGGTGGTTGCTATGGCTACCATAAATTCCTTCCTTACATTGTGATGTGACAAGGTGGCTGTTCCATTTGGTTTATGTTTCAGTTTAGCGATTAGAGGACTGATGTGTACTTTGGCTGATCTAAGCTCTGGACCTTAGGTGTTTTTTTATTTTTTATTTTGGGGAAAAAGGACATTCCAAGTCGTTTGGTATTGTTTATGTTCAGCATGTCATGAGAAGAGGTGTATGCTAATGTACCAATGAGGTGTTAAATCAAAGAACAGTTAAATCTGAAATAGTTAAGTATTTGTTTCAGATAGGGTTGTGTAGTCTGTTGTTTACAGTGTGGGTGCCTTTGTGACATGTTTCTAGACACCATGGAATTTCAATTATTGACACTTTTTGATGCACATAGTGTGTATATAGTTAATGAGCTGGCATTCTTGTTTTTTTTTTGCACACTCCCCAAAACATCACACATCACAATAAAACATAATTTATGTAAGAACTTACCATATAAATTAATTTCTTTCATATTGGCAAGAGTCCAGGAACTAGTGTCGTATGGGATATACAATCCTACCAGGAGGGGCAGAATTTCCCAAACCTCAAAATGCCTATAAATACACCCCTTACCACACCCACAATTCAGTTTAACGAATAGACAAGTATTGGGATGATAAAGAAAGGAGTAAAAAGCATCAAAAAAGGAATCTGCAAATAATTGTGCTTTATACAAAAAAAAATCATAACCACCATAAAAAAGGGAAGGACTCTTGCCAATATGAAAAATGAATTTATCAGCTAAGTTCTTACATAAATTTTTTTCTTTCATGTAAATGGCAAGAATCCATGAGCTAATGACGTATGGAATATCAAATACCCAAGATGTGGAACCTTACGCAAGAGTCACTAGAGAGGGAGGGATAAAAATAAACAGCCGCCATATGCTGAAAAAAATAATCCACAACCCAAAATACAAGTTATTCTCATGAGAAAAGCAAAATTTAAAACATCAGCAGAAGAATCAAACTGAAACAGCTGCCTGAAGAACTTTTCTACCAAAAACAGCTTCTGAAGAAGCAAATACATCAAAACGGTAGAATTTAGTAAATGTATGCAAAGAGGACCAAGTCGCTGCTTGGCAAACCTGAGCAACTGAAGCTTCATTCTTAAAAGCCGACAAAGTGGAGACTGATCTAGTAGAATGAGCTGTAATTCTCTGAGGCGGGGCCTGACCCGACTCCAAATAAGCTTGATGAATCAAAAGCTTTAACCAAGAAGCCAAGGAAATAGCAGAAGCCTTCTGACCTTTCCTAGAACCAGAAAAGATAACAAATAGACTAGAAGTCTTTCTGAAACCTTTAGTAGCTTCAACATATTTCAAAGCTCTCACCACATCCAAAGAATGTAAGGATTTCTCTTGTTAAGTGTATCCAGTCCACGGATCATCCATTACTTATGGAATATATTCTCCTTCCCAACAGGAAGCTGCAAGAGTCCACACACAGCAAAGCTGCTATATAGCTCCTCCCCTAACTGCCATATTCAGTCATTCTCTTGCAAGCCTCAACATAGATAGGAGGTCGTGAGAGTCTGTGGTGCTTTCTACTTAGTTTATTCTTCAATCAAAAGTTTGTTATTTTTAAATGGCACCGGAGTGTGCTGTTTATCTCAGGCAGTATTTGGAAGAAGAATCTGCCTGCGTTTTTCTATGATCTTAGCAGCCGTAACTAAGATCCATTTGCTGTTCTCACACATTCTGAGGAGTGAGGTACTTCAGAGGGGGAATGGCGTGCAGGTTTTCCTGCAGATAAGGTATGTGCAGTAAAATATTTTTCTAGGAATGGAATTGACTAAGAAAATACTGCTGATAACGAAGTAATGTAAGTAAAGCCTTAAATGCAGCGATAGCGACTGGTATCAGGCTTATTAATAGAGATACATACTCTTGTAAAAATGTGTTTTAAAACGTTTGCTGGCATGTTTAATCGTTTTTTAACATATGTTTGGTGATAAAACTTATTGGGGCCTAAGTTTTTTCCACATGGCTGGCTTAAATTTTGCATAGAAACAGTTAACTGAAGCTTCCCACTGTTGGCTGTGGGAGTTTGTTGTGTCTGTTTTTAAAAACGTCTGTCATTTTTTTTTATCTGTTTTTTTGCATTAAGGGGTTAATCATCCATTTGCAAGTGGGTGCAATGCTCTGTTACCTTATTACATGTACTGTAAAAATTTTGTTTGTTTTACTGCCTTTTTTTCACTGTTTTTCAAATTTTGACAAAATTTGTTTCTCTTAAAGGCACAGTAACGTTTTATATATTTGCTTGTTAACTTGATTTAAAGTGTTTTCCAAGCTTACTAGTCTCATTATTAGTCTGTTCTAACATGTCTGACATAGAGGAAGCTCTGTGTTCATTATGTTTTAAAGCCATGGTGGAACCCCATCTTAGAATGTGTACCAGATGTACTGATTTCATGTTAAACAATAAAGATCATTTTTTGTCTTTAAAAACATTATCACCAGAGGATTCTGTCGTGGGGGTAGTTATGCCGACTAACTCTCCCCACGTGTCAGACCTTTTGACTCCCGCTTTAGGGACTCACGCTCAAATGGCGCCAAGTACATCAAGGGCACCCATAGCGTTTCTTTTACCAGGGGATTCTGTCGAGGGGAAAGTTATGCCGACTAACTCTCCCCACGTGTCAGACCCTTCGACTCCCGCTTCAGGGACTCACGCTCAAATGGCGCCAAGTACATCAAGGGCGCCCATAGCGTTTATTTTACAAGACATGGCAAAGGTGGTGAATAATATTCTGGCAGCAGTATTAGGCAGACTACCTGAAATTAAAGGAAAGCAGTTAGCTCTGGGGGTAGATACAGAGCATACAGACGCTTTAAGAACCATGTATGATACTACCTCACAATATGCTTAGTCTGTGGGTGATTTTTTTTGACTCAGGGAAGATGATTTAACCTGATTCTGATATTTCTACATTTAAAATTTATGCTTGAGAACCTCCACTTGTTGCTCAGGGAGGCTTTGGCTGCTCTGAATGAATGTGTACAATCGCAGGGCCAGAGAAATTGTGTAGACTGGATAAATAATATGCAGTGCCGGTGTGTACTGATGTTTTTCCAATACCTAAAGAGGTTTACTAAAATTTTTTTAATAAGGAATGGGATAGACCAGGTGTGCCGTTCTCTTCCCCTCCTATTTTTTAGAAGAATGTTTTCTAATAGTTACCACCACACGGGACTTCTGGCAGACAGTTCCTAAGGTGGAGAGAAGAGTTTCTACTCTAGCTAAGCGTACCACTACCTCTGACGAGGACAGTTGTGCTTTTTAGATCCAATGGATAAAAAATGTTTATTCAACAGGGTTTTATCCTGCAGCCCCTTGCATACATTGCTTCTGTCACTGCTGCTGCGGCGTTCTGGGTTGAGTCTCTTGATGAGGCTTTACAGTTAAGCGACTCCATTGGATGAATATATTTGACAAGCTTATGCTAGCCAATTCCTTTGTTTTCTGATGCCTTGTTCATTTGACTAGACTAACGGCTAAGAATTCTGTTTTTTACTATACTGGCGCGCAGAGCGCTATGGCTTATATCATGGTCAGCTGTCGTGACTTTAATAAATAAGCTACTTAACTTCCCTTCAAGGGGCAGACCCTATTCGGGCCTGGTTTGAAGGAAATTATTGCTTATATCACTGGAGGAAAAGGTCATGCCCTTCCTCAGGATAGGTCTAAATCAAGGGCAAAAAAAAAAAAGTCTAATTTTCGTACCTTTTAAAAACTTCAGGGCAGGTGTGGCATCCTCTTCCTCTAAGGCAAAACAAGAGGGAATTTTTGCTCAGTCCAAGGCGGTCTGGAGACAATCGGACCTGGAACAAAGATAAGCAGGCCAAGGAGCCTGCTGCTGCCTCTAAGGCAGCATGAAGGAACGGACCCCTATCCGGTAACGGATCCTATAGGGGGCAGACTTTCATTCTTTGCCCAGGCGTGGGCAAGAGATGCCCAGGATCCCTAGGCATTGGAATTTATATCCCAGAGATATCTTCTGGATTTCAAAGATCCCCCCCCCAAAAAAGGGGAGATTTCGCCTTTCACAATTATCTGCAAACCAGATAAAGAAGGAGGCATTCTTACATTGTGTATGAGATCCATCCAGTTCCAAGAGAGGAACAGGGACAGAGTTTTTACTCAAATCTGTTTGTGGTTCCCAAGGAGAGGGAACCTTCAGACCTATTTTGGATCTAAAGATCTTAAACAAATTCCTCAGAATTCCGTCATTTAAGATGGAAACTATTCGTACCATCTTAACTATGATCCAGGAGAGTCAATAGAGGACTACAATGGATTTGAAGGATGCTTATCCTCACATTGTGATGCATAAAGATCACCATCGTTTTTCAGGTTTGCCTTTCTAGACAGGCATTACCAGTTTGTAGCTCTTTCCTTTGGGATATCTACAGCCCCAAGAATCTTTATGGAGGTTCTGGGGTCGCTTTGGCGGTCCTTAGACCGCGGGGCATAGAAGTGGCCCCTTATTTAGACGACATCCTGATACAGGCGTCAAACATCCAAATTGCCCAGTCTCATACGGACGTAGTACTGGCATTTCTGAGATCACATGGGTGGAAAGTGAACAAGGAAAGAGTTCTCTATCCCCAATCTCAAGGGTTTCCCTCCTAGGGACTCTGATAGATTCTGTAGAAATGAAAATTTACCTGACGGAGTCCAGGTTGTCAAAGTTTCTAAATTTCTGCCGTGTTTCTTTCATCCCATCCGCGCCCTTTGGTGGCTCAGTACATGAATGAAATCGGCTTAATGGTAGCGGCAAGGGACATAGTACCGTTTGCACGTCTACATTTCAGACCGCTGCAACTATGCATGCTCAGTCAGAGGAACGGGGATTACACAGATTTGTCCCCCTGTTAAACCTGGACCAAGAGACCAGAGATTCTCTTCTCTGGTGACTATGTCGGGTCCATCTGTCCAAGGGTATGACCTTCCGCAGGTCAGATGGGACAATTGTTACAATAGATGCCAGCCTTTTAGGTTGGGATGCAGTCTGGAACTCCCTGAAGGCTCAGGGATAGTGGACTTAGGAGGAGACCCTCCTAATAAATATTCTGGAACTGGGATTGATATTCCATGCTCTTCAGACTTGGCCTCAGTTAGCAACTCTGAGGTACATCATACTCAGTCGGACAATATACACGACTGAGGCTTACATCAGCCATCAAGGGGGAACAGAAGTTCCCTAGCGATGTTAGAAGTCTTACAATAATTCACTGGACAGAGACTCACTCTTGTCTATCAGCTATCCATATCCCAGGTGTTGAGAACTGGGAGGTGGATTTTCTAAGTCGTCAGACTTTTCTTCCGGGGGAGTGGGATTTCCTCCGGAGGTCAAGACCAAGCAGGAGAGGGCTTTGGTGTTTTTGACAGCGCCTGCGTAGCCACGCAGGACCTGGTATGCAGATCTGGTGGACATGTCATCCTTTCCATCACGGTCTCTGCTTCTGAGACAGGTCTCTCTACCTCAGGGTCCTTTCAACCATCTAAATAGAATCAATCTGAGATGGACTGCCTGGAGACTGAACGCTTGATGTTATCAAAGCATGGCTTCTCCAAGTCAGTCATTGATACCTTAATACAGACATGAAAGCCTGTCTCTAGGAAAATTGAACATAGATATGGTGTAAATATCTGATTGTTATGAATCCAAGGGTTACTCATGGAGTAAAGTCTGGATTCCCAGGATATTATCTTTTCTCCAAGATGTTTTTGAGAAAAGGGTTGTCAGCTAATTCCTTAAAAGGGGACAGATTTTTACTCTGTCTATTTTTTTGCACAAGCGTCTGGCAGGTATTCTAGACGTTCAGGCATTTGGTCAGGCTTTGGTTAGATCCAAGCCTGTGTTTAAAACTGTTGCTCCGCCATGGAGCTTAAACCTGATTCTTAAGGTTCTTCAAGAAGTTCCGTTTGAACCTTTTTTGTTCCATAGATATCAATCTTTATCTTGGAAAGTTCCTTTTGGGTAGCTAATTCCTCGACTCGTAGAGTCTCCAAGTTATCTGTGTTACAATGTGATTCTCCTTATCTGGTCCTTCGTACGGATAAGGTAGTCCTGCGTACCAACCTGGGTTTTTTCCTAAGGTGGTATCTAACAAGTACATCACTCAAGAGATAGTTGTTCCATGCTTGTATCCTAATCCTTCCTCAAAGAAGGAACGTCTATTACACAATATTGGACGTGGTTTGTGCTTTAAAGTTTTACTTACAAGCTACTACAGTTTTCATCAAACGTTCACCTTGTTTGTTGTCTATTCTGGACAGAGGAGAGGTCAAAAGACTTCAGCAGCCTCTCTGTCTTTTTGGTTAAAAAGCATAATTCATTTAGCTTATGAGACTGCTGGACAGCAGCCTCCTGAAGGGATTACAGCTCATTCTACTAGAGCTGTGGTTTTCACTTGGGCCTTTTTTAAATGTGGCTTCTGTTGAACAGATTTACAAGACGGAGTCTTGGTCTGCGCTTCATACTTTTCAAATTTAACAAATTTGATACCTTGCTTCTTCGGAGGCTATTTTTGGGAGAAAGGGTTTTTTACAGGCAGTGGTAACTTCCATTTAAGTACCTGCCTTGTCCCTCCCATCATCCGTGTACTTTAGCTTTGGTATTGGTATTCCATAAGTAATGGATGATCCGTGGACTGGATACACTTAACAAGAGAAAACATAATTTATGCTTACCTGATAAATTTATTTCTCTTGTAGTGTATCCAGTCCACGGCCCGCCCTGTCACTTTAAGGCAGGTAATTTTTTAATTTGAACTACAGTCACCACTGCACCCTATGGTTTTTCCTTTCTCTGCATGTTTTCGGTCGAATGACTGAATATGGCAGTTAGGGGAGGAGCTATATAGCAGCTTTGCTGTGGGTGGACTCTTGCAGCTTCCTGTTGGGAAGGAGAATATATTCCATAAGTAATGGATGATCCGTGGACTGGATACACTACAAGAGAAATAAATTTATCAGGTAAGCATAAATTATGTTTTTCCAAAGAATTCTTAGGATTAGGACACAAGGAAGAGACAACAATTTTTCTACTAATGTTGTTAGAATTCACAACCTAAGGTAAGAACTTAAATGAAGTCCGCAAAACCGCCTTATCCTGATGAAAAAATCAGAAAAGGAGATTCACAAGAAAGAGCAGACGCTCAGAAACTCTTCTGGCAGAAGAGATGGCGAAAAGGAACAACACATTTCAAGAACGTAGTTTAATATCCAAAGAGTGCATAGGCTCAAATGGAAGAGCCTGTAACGCCCTCAAAACCAAATTAAGACTCCAAGGAGGAGAAATTGATTTAATGACAGGCTTAATATGAACTAAAGCCTGTACAAAACAGTGAATATCAGGAAGAGTAGCAATCTTTCTGTGAAATAAAACAGAAAGAGCAGAGATTTGTCCCTTCAAAGTACTTGCAGGCAAACCTTATCCAAACCATCCTGAAGAAACTGTAAAATTCTAGGAATTCTAAAAGAATGCCAAGAGAATTTATAAGACCACCATGAAATGTAAGTCTTCCAAACTCGATAATAAATCTTCCTAGAGACAGATTTACGAGCTTGTAACATAGTATTAATTACTGAGTAAGAGAAACCTCTATGACTTAGCACTAAGCGTTCAATTTCCATACCTTCAAATTTAATGATTTGAGATCCTGATGGAAAAATGGACCTTGAGACTGTAGGTCCGGCCTTAACGGAAGCGGCCAAGGTTGGCAACTGGACATCCGAACAAGATCCGCATACCAAAACCTGTGGGGCCATGGTGGAGCCACCAGCAACACAAAACACAATTTATGCTTACCTGATAAATTTATTTCTCTTGTGGTGTATCCAGTCCACGGATCTTCCATTACTTGTGGGATATTATCATTCCCAACAGGAAGTTGCAAGAGGACACCCACAGCAGAGCTGTTATATAGCTCCTCCCCTAACTGCCATATCCAGTCATTCGACCGAAAACAAGCCGAAAAAGGAGAAACCATAGGGTGCAATGGTGACTGTAGTTTAAAAATAAAAATTACCTGCCTTAAAATGACAGGGAGGGCCGTGGACTGGATACACCACAAGAGAAATAAATTTATCAGGTAAGCATAAATTGTGTTTTCTCTTGTAAGGTGTATCCAGTCCATGGATCATCCATTACTTGTGGGATACCAATACCAAAGCTAAAGTACATGGATGAAGGGAGGGACAAGGCAGGTACTTAAACGGAAGGTACCACTGCCTGTAAAACCTCTCTCCCAAAAATAGCCTCCGAAGAAGCAAAAGTATCAAATTTGTAAAATTTTGAAAAAGTATGAAGCGAAGACCAAGTCGCCGCCTTGCAAATCTGTTCAACAGAAGCCTCATTTTTAAAGGCCCATGTGGAAGCCACGGCTCTAGTAGAATGAGCTGTAATCCTTTCAGGAGGCTGCTGTCCAGCAGTCTCATAGGCTAAGCGGATAATGCTTCTTAGCCAAAAAGAAAGAGGTTGACCAAGCCTTTTGACCTCTCCTCTGTCCAGAGTAGACAACAAACAAAGCAGATGTTTGACGAAAATCTTTAGAAGCTTGTAAGTAAAACTTTAAAGCACGAACCACGTCCAGATTGTGTAATAGACGTTCCTTCTTTGAAGAAGGATTAGGACACAAGGATGGAACAACAATCTCTTGATTGATATTCTTGTTAGATACCACCTTAGGTAAAAACCCAGGTTTGGTATGCAGGACTACCTTATCCGTATGGAAAATCAGATAAGGAGAATCACATTGTAAAGCAGATAACTCTGAGACTAGGAAATAGCTACCAAAAAAAGAACTTTCCAAGATAAAAGTTTGATATCAATGGAATGAAGAGGTTCAAACGGAACTCCTTGAAGAACCTTAGGAACCAAATTTAAGCTCCATGGCGGAGCAACAGGTTTAAACACAGGCTTGATTCTAACTAAAGCCTGACAAAATGCCTGAACGTCTGGAACATCTGCCAGACGCTTGTGCAAAAGGACAGGGCAGAAATCTGTCCCTTTAAGGAACTAGCTGACAATCCTTTTTCCAAACCTTCTTGGAGAAAGGATAATATCCTGGGAATCCTGACCTTACTCCATGAGTAACCCTTGGATTCACACCAATAAAGATATTTACGCCATATCTTATGGTAAATTTTCCTGGTGACAGGCTTTTGTGCCTGTATTAAGGTATCAATGGCTGACTCTGAGAAGCCACGCTTTGATAAAATCAAGCGTTAAATCTCCAGGCAGTCAGTCTCAGAGAAATTAGATTTGGATGGTTGAGACAGGACCTTCTACTTCAGGGTCCTTTCAGAGGTAGAGTCCATGGTGGAAAGGATGACATGTCCACTAGATCTGCATACCAGGTCCTGCGTGGCCACGCAGACGCTATCAAAATCACCGATGCTCTCTCCTGCTTGATCTTGGCAATCAGTCGAGGGAGCAGATGAAACGGTGGAAACACATAAGCCAGGTTGAAAGACCAGGGCGCTGCTAGAGCATCTATCAGCGTCGCCTTGGGATCCCTGGACCTGGATCCGTAACAAGGAAGCTTGGCGTTCTGGCGAGACGCCATGAGATCCAGTTCTGGTTTGCCCCAACGATGAATCAATTGTGCAAACACCTCCGGATGGAGTTCCCACTCCCCCGGATGAAAAGTCTGACGACTTAGAAAATCCGCCTCCCAGTTCTCTACACCTGGGATATGGATAGCTGATAGGTGGCAAGAGTGAATCTCTGCCCAGCGAATTATCTTTGAGACTTCTAACATCGCTAGGGAACTTCTTGTTCCCCCTTGATGGTTGATGTAAGCCACAGTCGTGATGTTGTCCGACTGAAATCTGATGTATATCAGAGTTGCTAACTGAGGCCAAGCCTGAAGAGCATTGAATATCGCTCTCAGTTCCAGAATATTTATTGGAAAGAGTGTCTCCTCCTGAGTCCACGATCCCTGAGCCTTCAGGGAGTTCCAGACTGCACCCCAACCTATAAGGCTGGCATCTGTTACAATTGTCCAATCTGGCCTGTGAAAGGTCATACCTTTGGACAGATGGACCCGAGATAGCCACCAGAGAAGAGAATCCCTGGTCTCTTGATCCAGATTTAGTAGAGGGGACAAATCTGTGTAATCCCCGTCCCACTGACTGAGCATGCATAGTTGCAGTGGTCTGAGATGTAGGCGTGCAAACGGCACTATGTCCATTGCCGCTACCATTAATCCGATTACTTCCATGCACTGAGCCACCGAAGGGCGCGGAATGGAATGAAGAACACGGCAAGAATTCAGAAGCTTTGATAACCTGGACTCCGTCAGGTAAATTTTCATTTCTACAGAATCTATCAGAGTCCCTAGGAAGGAAACTCTTGTGAGTGGGGATAGAGAACTCTTTTCCTCGTTCACTTTACACCCATGCGACCTCAAAATTCCAGTACTACGTCCGTATGAGACTTGGCAATTTGGAAGTTTGACGCCTGTATCAGGATGTCGTCTAAATAAGGGGCCACTGCTATGCCCCGTGGCCTTAGGACCGCCAGAAGCGACCCCAGAACCTTCGTAAAAATTCTTGGGCTGTAGCTAACCCAAAGGGAAGAGCTACAAACTGGTAATGCCTGTCTAGAAAGGCAAACCTGAGAATCCGATGATGATCTTAGTGTATCGGAATGTGAAGATAAGCATCCTTTAAATCCACTGTAGTCATATATTGACCCTCCTGGATCATAGGTAGGATGGTACGAATAGTTTCCATCTTGAATGATGGAACTCTGAGGAATTTGTTTAAGATCTTTAGATCCAAAATTGGTCTGAAGTTTCCCTCTTTTTTGGGAACCACAAACAGATTTGAGTAAAATCCCTGTCCCTGTTCCTCCTTTGGAACTGGATGGATCACTCCCATAACTAGGAGGTCTCGTACACAGTGTAAGAATGCCTCTCTCTTTATCTGGTTTGCAGATAATTGTGAAAGGTGAAATCTCCCTTTTGGGGGGGAAGCTTTGAAGTCCAGAAAATATCCCTGGGATATAATTTCCAACGCCCAGGGATCCTGGACATCTCTTACCCACGCCTGGGCGAAGAGTGAAAGTCTGCACCCTACTAGATCCGTTACCGGATAGGGGGGCCGTTCCTTCATGCTGTCTTAGAGGCAGCAGCAGGCTTTTTGGCCTGCTTACCTTTGTTCCAGGTCTGGTTAGGTCTCCAGGCCGTCTTGGACTGAGCAAAAACAGAATTTATGCTTACCTGATATATTACTTTCTCCAACGGTGTGTCCGGTCCACGGCGTCATCCTTACTTGTGGGATATTCTCTTCCCCAACAGGAAATGGCAAAGAGTCCCAGCAAAGCTGGTCACATGATCCCTCCTAGGCTCCGCCCACCCCAGTCATTCGACCGACGGACAGGAGGAAATATATATAGGAGAAACCATATGATACCGTGGTGACTGTAGTTAGAGAAAATAATTCATCAGACCTGATAAAAAAAACCAGGGCGGGCCGTGGACCGGACACACCGTTGGAGAAAGTAATTTATCAGGTAAGCATAAATTCTGTTTTCTCCAACATTGGTGTGTCCGGTCCACGGCGTCATCCTTACTTGTGGGAACCAATACCAAAGCTTTAGAACACGGATGAAGGGAGGGAGCAAATCAGGTCACCTAAACGGAAGGAACCACAGCTTGCAAAACCTTTCTCCCAAAAATAGCCTCCGAAGAAGCAAAAGTATCAAATTTGTAAAATTTGGCAAAAGTGTGCAGTGAAGACCAAGTCGCTGCCTTACATATCTGGTCAACAGAAGCCTCGTTCTTGAAGGCCCATGTGGAAGCCACAGCCCTAGTGGAGTGAGCTGTGATTCTTTCAGGAGGCTGCCGTCCGGCAGTCTCATAAGCCAATCGGATGATGCTTTTAAGCCAAAAGGAAAGAGAGGTAGAAGTCGCCTTTTGACCTCTCCTTTTACCAGAATAAACAACAAACAAGGAAGATGTTTGTCTGAAATCTTTAGTAGCCTCTAAATAGAACTTTAGAGCACGGACAACGTCCAAATTGTGTAACAAACGTTCCTTCTTTGAAACTGGATTCGGACACAAAGAAGGTACAACTATCTCCTGGTTAATATTTTTGTTAGAAACAACTTTAGGAAGAAAACCAGGCTTAGTACGCAAAACTACCTTATCTGCATGTAACACCAGATAAGGAGGAGAACACTGCAGAGCAGATAATGCTGAAACTCTTCTAGCAGAAGAAATTGCAACCAAAAACAAAACTTTCCAAGATAGTAACTTAATATCTATGGAATGTAAGGGTTCAAACGGAACCCCTTGAAGAACTGAAAGAACTAAATTTAGACTCCAGGGAGGAGTCAAAGGTCTGTAAACAGGCTTGATCCTAACCAGAGCCTGAACAAATGCTTGAACATCTGGCACAGCTGCCAGCCTTTTGTGTAGTAAGACAGACAGCAGAGATCTGTCCCTTTAGAGAACTTGCAGATAATCCTTTCTCCAAATCTTCTTGAAGAAAGGAGAGAATCTTAGGAATTTTTATCTTATTCCATGGGAATCCTTTGGATTCACACCAACAGATATATTTTTTCAAATATTTTATGGTAAATTTTTCTAGTTACAGGTTTTCTGGCCTGAACCAGAGAATCTATCACCGAATCTGAAAACCCACGCTTTGATAGAATCAAGCGTTCAATCTCCAAGCCGTCAGTTGGAGGGAAACCAGATTTGGGTGTTCGAATGGACCTTGAACAAGAAGGTCCTGTCTCAAAAGTAGCTTCCATGGTGGAGCCGATGACATATTCACCAGGTCTGCATACCAAGTCCTGCGTGGCCACGCAGGAGCTATCAAGATCACAGAGGCCCTCTCCTGATTGATCCTGGCTACCAGCCTGGGAATGAGAGGAAACGGTGGGAATACGTAAGCTAGGTTGAAAGTCCAAGGAGCTACTAGTGCATCTACTAGAGTCGCCTTGGGATCCCTGGATCTGGACCCGTAGCAAGGAACCTTGAAGTTCTGACGAGACGCCATCAGATCCATGTCTGGAATGCCCCATAATTGAGTTATTTGGGCAAAGATTTCCGGATGGAGTTCCCACTCCCCCGGATGAAATGTCTGACGACTCAGAAAATCCGCTTCCCAATTTTCCACTCCTGGGATGTGGATCGCAGACAAGTGGCAGGAGTGATCCTCCGCCCATTGAATTATTTTGGTCACTTCTTTCATCGCCAGGGAACTCTTTGTTCCCCCTTGATGATTGATATACGCAACAGTCGTCATGTTGTCTGATTGGAACCTTATGAATTTGGCCTTTGCTAGTTGAGGCCAAGCTCTGAGAGCATTGAATATCGCTCTCAGTTCCAGAATGTTTATCGAGAGAAGAGACTCTTCCAAAGACCATAGACCCTGAGCTTTCAGGGATTCCCAGACCGCACCCCAGCCTACTAGACTGGCGTCGGTCGTGACAATGACCCACTCTGGCCTGCGGAAGCTCATTCCCTGGGACAGGTGGTCCAGGGTCAGCCACCAACGGAGTGAATCTCTGGTCTTTTGATCTACTTGAATCATTGGAGACAAGTCTGTATAATCCCCATTCCACTGTTTGAGCATGCACAGTTGTAATGGTCTTAGATGAATTCGTGCAAAAGGAACTATGTCCATTGTTGCAACCATCAATCCTATTACTTCCATGCACTGCGCTATGGAAGGACGAGGAACAGAATGAAGCACTTGACAAGAGCTTAGAAGTTTTGATTTTCTGACCTCTGTCAGAAAAATCCTCATTTCTAAGGAATCTATTATTGTTCCCAAGAAGGGAACTCTTGTTGACGGGGACAGAGAACTCTTTTCTTTGTTCACCTTCCATCCGTGAGATGTGAGAAAGGCTAGAACGATGTCCGTATGAGCCTTTGCCTTTGACAGGGACGACGCTTGTATTTGAATGTCGTCCAAGTAAGGTACTACTGCAATGCCCCTTGGTCTTAGAACCGCTAGAAGGGACCCTAGTACCTTTGTGAAAATCCTTGGAGCAGTGGCTAATCCGAATGGAAGAGCCACAAACTGGTAATGTTTGTCCAGAAAAGCGAACCTTAGGAACTGATGATGTTCCTTGTGGATAGGGATATGTAGGTACGCATCCTTTAGATCCACGGTAGTCATAAATTGACTTTCCTGGATGGTGGGTAGAATCGTTCAAATAGTTTCCATTTTGAACGATGGTACCCTGAGAAATTTGTTTAGGATCTTCAAATCCAAAATTGGTCTGAACGTTCCCTCTTTCTTGGGAACTACGAACAGATTGGAATAAAATCCCATTCCTTGTTCCTTTATTGGAACTGGGTGTATCACTCCCATCTTTAACAGGTCTTCTACACAATGTAAGAATGCCTGTCTTTATTTGGTTTGAGGATAAGTGAGACATGTGGAACCTTCCCCTTGGGGGTAGTTCCTTGAATTCCAGGAGATAACCTTGAGAAACTATTTCTAGCGCCCAGGGATCCTGAACATCTCTTGCCCAAGCCTGAGCAAAGAGAGAGAGTCTGCCCCCCACTAGATCCGGTCCCGGATCGGGGGCTACTCCTTCATGCTGTTTTGTTAGCAGCAGCAGGCTTCTTGGCCTGCTTACCCTTGTTCCAGCCTTGCATCGGTTTCCAGGCTGGTTTGGGTTGTGAGGCATTACCCTCTTGCTTAGAGGATGCAGAATTAGAGGCTGGTCCATTTCTGCGAAAGGGACGAAAATTAGGCTTATTTTTAGCCTTAAAAGACCTATCCTGTGGAAGGGCGTGGCCCTTTCCCCCAGTGATGTCTGAAATAATCTCTTTCAAATCAGGTCCAAATAAAGTTTTACCTTTGAAAGGAATGTTAAGTAATTTTGTCTTGGATGACACATCGGCTGACCAAGACTTTAGCCAAAGCGCTCTGCGCGCCACAATAGCAAACCCTGAATTTTTCGCCGCTAATATTGCTAATTGCAAAGCGGCATCTAAAATAAAAGAGTTAGCCAATTTAAGTGCGTGAACTCTGTCCATAACCTCCTCATATGGAGTTTCTCTACTGAGCGACTTTTCTAGTTACTCGAACCAGAACCACGCTGCCGTAGTGACAGGAACAATGCATGAAATTGGTTGTAGAAGGTAGCCTTGCTGTACAAAAATCTTTTTAAGCAAACCTTCCAATTTTTTATCCATAGGATCTTTGAAAGCACAACTATCTTCGATAGGAATAGTAGTGCGTTTGTTTAGAGTAGAAACTGCCCCCTCGACCTTGGGGACTGTCTGCCATAAGTCCTTTCTGGGGTCGACCATAGGAAATAATTTCTTAAATATAGGGGGAGGAACAAAAGGTATGCCGGGCTTTTCCCACTCTTTATTTACTATGTCCGCCACCCGCTTGGGTATAGGAAAAGCGTCGGGGGGCACCGGAACCTCTAGGAACCTGTCCATCTTGCATAATTTCTCTGGAATGACCAAATTGCCACAATCATCCAGAGTAGATAACACCTCCTTAAGCAGTGCGCGGAGATGTTCTAATTTAAATTTAAATGTCACAACATCAGGTTCAGCTTGATGAGAAATTTTTCCTGAATCTGAAATTTCTCCCTCAGACAAAACCTCCCTCATGGCCCCTTCAGATTGGTGTGAAGGTATGACAGAACAATTATCATCAGCGTCCTCTTGCTCTTCAGTGTTTAAAACAGAGCAATCGCGCTTTCTCTGATATGTAGGCATTTTGGATAAAAGATTTGCTATGGAGTTATCCATTACAGCTGTTAATTGTTGCATGGTAATAAGTATTGGCGCACTAGATGTACTAGGGGCCTCCTGCATGGGCAAAACTGGTGTAGACACAGTAGGAGATGATGTAGTATCATGTTTACTCCCCTCATTTGAGGAATCATCTTGGGCAATATCATTATTTGTGGCAGTACTGTCCTTACTTTGTTTGGACGCTATGGCACAATTATCACATAAATTTAAATGGGGAGACACATTTGCTTTCATACATATAGAACATAGCTTATCTGAAGGTACAGACATGTTAAACAGGCTTAAACTTGTCAACAATGCACAAAAAACGTTTTAAAATAAAACCGTTACTGTCACTTTAAATTTCAAACAGAAAACACTTTATTACTGACTATGTGAAAAAGTATGAAGGAATTGTTCAAAAATCACCAAATTTTTACCACAGTGTCTTAAAGCCTTAAAAGTATTGCACACCAAATTTCAGAGCTTTAACCCTTAAAATAACGGAACCGGAGCCGTTTTTCAATTTAACCCCTATACAGTCCCAGATACAGTCTTTGCTGAGACCCAACCAAGCCCTGAGGGGAATACGATACCAAATGACGCCTTCTAAAAGCTTTTTCAGAGATTCTTAGATCCTCACACATGCATCTGCATGCCCTGCTCTCAAAAAACAACTGCGCATTAATGGCGCGAAAATGAGGCTCAGTCTATGACTAGAAAGGCCCCCTGACTGAAAAAGGTGTCCAATACAGTGCCTGCCGTTTTATAAACGTTCCCCAAGATTATAAATGTCAATTGTTAGCCTAAATTTGAATAATATGCACAAATAAAGCAATCGATTTAGCCCATAAAAATGTCTACCAGTTTTTTAGCCCATAATAAGCCCTTTATTCTGTTTGTTTTTGACTTTGGCTTACCGGTCCCCATGAGGGGAAATGACAGCCTTCCAGCATTACACAGTCTTGTTAGAAATATGGCTAGTCATACATTAAGCAGAAAAGTCTGCTGTTTCCCCCAACTGAAGTTACTTCATCTCAACAGTCCTATGTGGAAACAGCAATCGATTTTAGTTACTGTCTGCTAAAAACATAATTTATGCTTACCTGATAAATTCCTTTCTTCTGTTGTGTGATCAGTCCACGGGTCATCATTACTTCTGGGATATAACTCCTCCCCAACAGGAAATGCAAGAGGATTCACCCAGCAGAGCTGCATATAGCTCCTCCCCTCTACGTCAGTCCCAGTCATTCGACCAAGAATCAACGAGAAAGGAGTAACCAAGGGTGAAGTGGTGACTGGAGTATAATTTAAAAAATATTTACCTGCCTTAAAACAGGGCGGGCCGTGGACTGATCACACAACAGAAGAAAGGAATTTATCAGGTAAGCATAAATTATGTTTTCTTCTGTTATGTGTGATCAGTCCACGGGTCATCATTACTTCTGGGATACCAATACCAAAGCAAAAGTACACGGATGACGGGAGGGATAGGCAGGCTCATTATACAGAAGGAACCACTGCCTGAAGAACCTTTCTCCCAAAAATAGCCTCCGAAGAAGCAAAAGTGTCAAATTTGTAAAATTTGGAAAAAGTATGAAGCGAAGACCAAGTTGCAGCCTTGCAAATCTGTTCAACAGAGGCCTCATTCTTAAAGGCCCAAGTGGAAGCCACAGCTCTAGTGGAGTGGGCTGTAATTCTTTCAGGAGGCTGCTGTCCAGCAGTCTCATAGGCTAAACGTATTATGCTACGAAGCCAAAAAGAGAGAGAGGTAGCAGAAGCTTTTTGACCTCTCCTCTGTCCAGAATAAACGACAAACAGGGAAGAAGTTTGGCGAAAATCTTTAGTTGCCTGCAAGTAGAACTTGAGGGCACGAACTACATCCAGATTGTGTAGAAGACGTTCCTTCTTTGAAGAAGGATTTGGACACAAGGATGGAACAACAATCTCTTGATTGATATTCCTGTTAGTGACTACCTTAGGTAAGAACCCAGGTTTAGTACGCAGAACTACCTTGTCTGAGTGAAAAATCAGATAAGGAGAATCACAATGTAAGGCTGATAACTCAGAGACTCTTCGAGCCGAGGAAATAGCCATTAAAAACAGAACTTTCCAAGATAACAATTTTATATCAATGGAATGAAGGGGTTCAAACGGAACACCTTGTAAAACGTTAAGAACTAAGTTTAAACTCCATGGCGGAGCAACAGCTTTAAACACAGGCTTGATCCTAGCTAAAGCCTGACAAAAAGCCTGGACGTCTGGATTTTCTGACAGACGCCTGTGTAACAAGATGGACAGAGCTGAAATCTGTCCCTTTAATGAACTAGCTGATAAACCCTTTTCTAAACCTTCTTGTAGAAAGGACAATATCCTAGCGATCCTAACCTTACTCCAGGAGTAACCTTTGGATTCGCACCAGTATAGGTATTTACGCCATATTTTATGGTAAATCCTTCTGGTAACAGGCTTCCTAGCCTGTATCAGGGTATCAATAACCGACTCAGAAAAACCACGTTTTGATAAAATCAAGCGTTCAATTTCCAAGCAGTCAGCTTCAGAGAAGTTAGATTTTGATGTTTGAATGGACCCTGTATCAGAAGGTCCTGTCTTAGAGGTAGAGACCAAGGCGGACAGGATGACATGTCCACTAGATCTGCATACCAAGTCCTGCGTGGCCATGCAGGTGCTATTAGAATTACTGATGCCCTCTCCTGTTTGATTTTGGCAATCAATCGAGGAAGCAGCGGGAAGGGTGGAAACACATAAGCCATCCCGAAGTTCCAAGGTGCTGTCAAAGCATCTATCAGAACTGCTTCCGGATCCCTGGATCTGGACCCGTAGCGAGGAAGTTTGGCGTTCTGGCGAGACGCCATGAGATCTATCTCTGGTTTGCCCCAACGTCGAAGTATTTGGGCAAAGACCTCCGGATGAAGTTCCCACTCCCCCGGATGAAAAGTCTGGCGGCTCAAGAAATCCGCCTCCCAGTTCTCCACTCCCGGGATGTGGATTGCTGACAGGTGGCAAGAGTGAGACTCTGCCCAGCGAATTATCTTTGATACTTCCATCATTGCTAGGGAGCTTCTTGTCCCTCCCTGATGGTTGATGTAAGCTACAGTCGTGATGTTGTCCGACTGAAACCTGATGAACCCCCGAGTTGTTAACTGGGGCCAAGCCAGAAGGGCATTGAGAACTGCTCTCAATTCCAGAATGTTTATTGGCAGGAGACTCTCCTCCTGATTCCATAGTCCCTGAGCCTTCAGAGAATTCCAGACAGCGCCCCAACCTAGTAGGCTGGCGTCTGTTGTTACAATTGTCCAGTCTGGCCTGCTGAATGGCATCCCCCTGGACAGGTGTGGCCGATAAAGCCACCATAGAAGAGAATTTCTGGTCTCTTGATTTAGACTCAGAGTAGGGGACAAATCTGAGTAATCCCCATTCCACTGACTTAGCATGCATAATTGCAGCGGTCTGAGGTGTAGGCGTGCAAAAGGTACTATGTCCATTGCCGCTACCATTAAGCCGATCACCTCCATGCATTGAGCTACTGACGGGTGTTGAATGGAATGAAGGACACGGCATGCATTTTGAAGCTTTGTTAACCTGTCTTCTGTCAGGTAAATCTTCATTTCTACAGAATCTATAAGAGTCCCCAAGAATGGAACTCTTGTGAGAGGAAAGAGAGAACTCTTCTTTTCGTTCACTTTCCATCCATGCGACCTTAGAAATGCCAGAACTAACTCTGTATGAGACTTGGCAGTTTGAAAGCTTGAAGCTTGTATTAGAATGTCGTCTAGGTACGGAGCTACCGAAATCCCTCGCGGTCTTAGTACCGCCAGAAGGGCACCCAGAACCTTTGTGAAGATTCTTGGAGCCGTAGCCAATCCGAATGGAAGAGCTACAAACTGGTAGTGCCTGTCTAAGAAGGCAAACCTTAGATACCGGTGATGATCTTTGTGGATCGGAATGTGAAGGTAAGCATCCTTTAAATCCACAGTGGTCATGTACTGACCCTCTTGGATCATGGGTAAAATTGTCCGAATAGTTTCCATTTTGAACGATGGAACTCTTAGGAATTTGTTTAGAATCTTTAAATCTAAGATTGGCCTGAAAGTTCCCTCTTTTTTGGGAACCACAAACAGGTTTGAGTAGAACCCTTGTCCTTGTTCCGACCGCGGAACCGGATGGATCACTCCCATTAATAACAGATCTTGTACGCAGCGTAGAAACGCTTCTTTCTTTATCTGGTTTGTTGACAACCTTGACAGATGAAATCTCCCTCTTGGGGGAGATAATTTGAAGTCTAGAAGGTATCCCTGAGATATGATCTCTAGTGCCCAGGGATCCTGAACATCTCTTGCCCAGGCCTGGGCGAAGAGAGAGAGTCTGCCCCCCACTAGATCCGGTCCCGGATCGGGGGCTCTCGGTTCATGCTGTCTTTGGGGCAGCAGCAGGTTTCCTGGCCTGCTTGCTCTTGTTCCAGGCCTGGTTAGGCTTCCAGCCTTGCCTGTAACGAGCAACAGCTCCTTCCTGTTTTGGTGCAGTGGAGGTTGATGCTGCTCCTGTTTTGAAATTCCGAAAGGGACGAAAATTAGACTGTCTAGCCTTAGCTTTGGCTTTGTCTTGGGGTAGGGCGTGGCCCTTACCTCCTGTAATGTCAGCGATAATTTCTTTCAAACCGGGCCCAAATAAAGACTGCCCCTTGAAAGGTATATTAAGTAATTTGGACTTAGAAGTAACATCTGCTGACCAGGATTTTAGCCACAGCGCCCTACGTGCCTGTATGGCGAATCCTGAGTTCTTAGCCGTAAGTTTGGTTAAATGTACTACGGCCTCCGAAATGAAAGAATTAGCTAGTTTAAGGACTCTAAGCCTGTCCGTAATGTCGTCTAGCGTAGATGAACTAAGGTTCTCTTCCAGCGACTCAATCCAAAATGCTGCCGCAGCCGTAATCGGCGCGATACATGCAAGGGGTTGCAATATAAAACCTTGTTGAACAAACATTTTCTTAAGGTAACCCTCTAATTTTTTATCCATTGGATCTGAGAAAGCACAGCTATCCTCCACCGGGATAGTGGTACGCTTAGCTAAAGTAGAAACTGCTCCCTCCACCTTGGGGACCGTTTGCCATAAGTCCCGAGTGGTGGCGTCTATTGGAAACATCTTTCTAAATATTGGAGGGGGTGAGAACGGCACACCGGGTCTATCCCACTCCTTAGTAACAATTTCAGTTAGTCTCTTAGGTATAGGAAAAACTTCAGTACTCGCCGGTACCGCAAAATATTTATCCAACCTGCACAGTTTCTCTGGTATTGCAACGGTGTTACAATCGTTGAGAGCTGCTAAGACCTCCCCTAGTAATACACGGAGGTTCTCTAATTTAAATTTAAAATTTGAAATATCTGAGTCCAATCTGTTTGGATCAGAACCGTCACCCACAGAATGAAGCTCTCCGTCTTCATGCTCTGCGAGCTGTGACGCAGTATCAGACATGGCCCTAGCATTGTCAGCGCACTCTGTTCTCACCCCAGAGTGATCACGCTTGCCTCTTAGTTCTGGTAATTTAGACAAAACTTCAGTCATAACAGTAGCCATATCTTGTAATGTTATCTGTAATGGCCGCCCAAATGTACTAGGCGCCATAATATCACGCACCTCCCGGGCGGGAGATGCAGGTACTGCCGCGTGAGGCGAGTTAGTCGGCATAACTCTCCCCTCGCTGTTTGGTGAAATTTGTTCACATTGTACAGATTGACTTTTATTTAAAGTAGCATCAATACAGTTAGTACATAAATTTCTATTGGGCTCCACCTTGGCATTGGAACAAATGACACAGACATCTTCCTCTGAGTCAGACATGTTTAACACACTAGCAAAAAACTTACAACTTGGTTATAATCTTTTTTAGCAAAAACGTACTGTGCCTCAAAGAGGTACTAAACGATTAAATGACAGTTGAAATAATGAACTGAAAAACAGTTATAGCATCAACTTTAAAGCAACACAACTTTTAGCAAAGGTTTGTTCCCATTAGTAAAATAACAATAATTAAATTTGACATAAAAAATACAAAGCAACGTTTTTATTCACAGTCACTCTAAGAATTCTCACAGCTCTGCTGAGAGAATTTACCTCCCTTCAAAGAAGTTTGAAGACCCCTGAGATCTGTCAGAGATGAACCGGATCATGCAGGAAATATAAAAGTAACTGACTGGAATTTTTTGATGCGTAGCAAAGAGCGCCAAAAACGGCCCCTCCCTCTCCCACACAGCAGTGAAGAGAAACGAAACTGTCATAAATAAAAGCAAAAAATGCTGCCAAGTGGAAAATAATGCCCAAATATTTATTCACACAGTACCTCAGCAATGTAAACGATTCTACATTCCAGCAAAAACGTTTAACATGATAAATAGTTAATAAAAGGATTAGTGACCTTTAACAGAGTAGTTCCGGTGAAATACCATTCCCAGAATACTAAAGTGTATACATACATGTCATTTTAACGGTATGGCAGGATTTTCTCATCAATTCCATTCAGAAATAAAAACTGCTACATACCTCAATGCAGATTCATCTGCCCGCTGTCCCCTGATCTGAAGCCTTTACCTCCCTCAGATGGCCGAGAACAGCAATATGATCTTAACAACTCCGGTTAAAATCATAGTAAAAAACTCTGGCAGATTCTTCCTCAAACTCTGCCAGAGAAGTAATAACACGCTCCGGTGCTATTGTAAAATAACAAACTTTTGATTGAAGTCATAAAAACTAAGTATAATCACCATAGTCCTCTCACACATCCTATCTAGTCGTTGGGTGCAAGAGAATGACTGGGACTGACGTAGAGGGGAGGAGCTATATGCAGCTCTGCTGGGTGAATCCTCTTGCATTTCCTGTTGGGGAGGAGTTATATCCCAGAAGTAATGATGACCCGTGGACTGATCACACATAACAGAAGAAATCATCTTCCTCTTACAAACAGAAATCTTCATCCTTTTCTGTTTCAGAGTAAATAGTACATACTAGCACTATTTTAAAATAACAAACCCTTGATAGAAGAATAAAAACTACATTTAAACACCAAAAAACTCTTAACCATCTCCGTGGAGATGTTGCTTGTGCAACGGCAAAGAGAATGACTGGGGTGGGCGGAGCCTAGGAGGGATCATGTGACCAGCTTTGCTGGGACTCTTTGCCATTTCCTGTTGGGGAAGAGAATATCCCACAAGTAAGGATGACGCCGTGGACCGGACACACCAATGTTGGAGAAAGTTCCCTCTTGTTTTGCATTAGAGGAAGTTGATGCCGCACCTGCCTTGAAGTTTCGAAAGGCACGAAAATTAGACTGTTTGGCCCTTGATTTGGACCTGTCCTGAGGAAGGGCATGACCTTTTCCTCCAGTGATATCAGCAATAATCTCCTTCAAACCAGGCCCGAATAGTGTCTGCCCCTTGAAGGGAATGTTAAGCAGCTTAGATTTTGAAGTCACGTCAGCTGACCATGATTTAAGCCATAGCACCCTGCGCGCCTGTATAGCAAAACCAGAATTCTTAGCCATTAGTTTAGTCAAATGAACAATGGCATCAGAAACAAAAGAATAGGCTAGCTTAAGTGCTCTAAGCTTGCCAAGTATGTCTTCCAATGGAGTCGCTACCTGTAAAGCCTCTTCCAGAGACTCAAACCAGAACGCCGCAGCAAAAGTGACAGGAGCAATGCATGCAAGGGGCTGTAGGATAAAACCTTGTTGAATAAACATTTTCTAAAGGTAACCTAATTTTTTATCCATTGGATCTAAAAAAGCACAACTGTCCTCGACAGGGATAGTAGAACGCTTTACTAGAGTAGAAACTGCTCCCTCCACCTTAGGGACTGTCTGCCATAAGTCCCGTGTGGTGGCGTCTATTGTAAATATTTTTCTAAAAATAGGAGGGGGAAGAGAATGGCACACCTGGTCTATCCCATTCCTTATTAATAATTTCTGTAAACCTTTTAGGTATTGGAAAAACATCAGTACACACCGGCACTGCATAGTATTTATCCAGTCTACACAATTTCTCTGGCACTGCAATTGTATCACAGTCATTCAGAGCAGCTAAAACCTCCCTGAGCAACACGCGGAGTTGTTCACGCTTAAATTTAAATGTAGAAAAATCAGAATCAGGTTGCATCATCTTCCCTGAGTCAGAAACATCACCCACAGACTGAAGCTCTCCTTCCTCAGCTTCTGCATATTGTGAGGCAGTATCAGACATGGTTCTTAAAGCATCAGTATGCTCTGTATTTAGTCTAACTCCAGAGCTATCTCGCTTTCCTCTACATTCAGGTAGTCTGGCTAATACCGCTGACAGTGTATTATCCATGTCTTGTAAAGTAAACGCTATGGGTGCCCTGGATGTACTTGGCGCCATTTGAGCGTGGGTCAAAGGATCGGACACGTGGGGAGAGTTAGTCGGCATAACTTCCCCCTCGTCAGATTCCTCTGGTGATAAATATTTTAAAGACAGAATGTGTACCAAATGTACTGATTTCACTTTAAGCAATAAAGATCATATTCTAAGAGGGGGTTCCACCATGGCTTTTAAACATAATGAACAAGGAGTTTCCTCTATGTCAGACATGTTTACACAGACTAGCAATGAGACCAGCAAGCTTGGAAAACACTTTAATTCAAGTTACCAAGCAAATATAAAAAACGGTACTGTGCCTTTAAGAGAAACAAATTTTGTCAGAATTTGAAAAACAGTGAAAAAAGGCAGTAAATCAAACGAAATTTTTACAGTGTGTATAATAAGCTAGCAGAGCATTGCACCCACTTGAAAATGGATGATTAACCCCTTAATTAAAAAAACTGATCAAAAAACGTTTTTTAACAGTCACAACAAACTGCCACAGCTCTGCTGTGGCTCTACCTTCCCAAATAAACGACTTTGGAAAGCCTCTGAGCCCTTTAGATGTCCTATAGCATTCAGGGGACTTCTGAGGGAAGCTGGATGTCTCAGTCTCAAATTTTAACTGCGCAAAAAAAGCGCTAAAATAGGCCCCTCCCACTCATACTACAACAGTGGAAAGTCTCAGGAAACTGTTTCTAGCCAAAATTTAAGCCAGCCATGTGGAAAAACTAGGCCCCAATAAAGTTTTATCACCAAAGCATATATAAAAAACGCTTAAACATGCCAGCAAACGTTTTATATTGCAATTTTATAAGAGTATTACCTCAGAGTAAGCATGATACCAGTCGCTATTAAATCACTGTATCCAGGCTTAACTTAATCCGGTACCAGCAGCATTTTCTAGCATTTCCATCTCTAGAAAAAATTGTAACTGCACATACCTCATAGCAGAGTAACCTGCACGCCATTCTCCCGCTGAAGATACCTCTCCTCAGACATATGTGAGAACAGCAATGGATCTTAGTTACAACCTGCTAAGATCATAGAAAACGCAGGCAGATTCTTCTTCTATTTACTGCCTGAGATAAAATAGTACAACTCCGGTACCATTTAAAAATAACAAACTTTTGATTGAAGAAAAAAAACTAACTATATTTCACCACTCTCTCTTACTACCTCCATGCTTGTTGAGAGTTGCAAGAGAATGACTGGATATGGCAGTTAGGGGAGGAACTATATAACAGCTCTGCTGTGGGTGTCCTCTTGCAACTTCCTGTTGGGAATGAGAATATCCCACAAGTAATGGATTATCCGTGGACTGGATACACCACAAGAGAAATTATTGTTCCATGATGATTTTGGAGATCACTCTTGGAAGAACTAGAGGCGGGAAGATATAAGCAGGTTGATAACACCAAGGAAGAGTCAGCGCATCCACTGCTTCTGCCTGAGAATCGCTGGACCTAGACAGGTATCTGGGAAGTTTCTTGTTTAGATGAGAAGCCATCAGATCGATTTCTGGAAGACCCCACATCTGAACAATCTGAGAAAACACATCCAGATGGAGAGACCACTCCCCTGGATGTAAAGTCTGACGGCTGAGATAATCCACCTCCAAATTATCTACACCTGGGATATGAACCGCAGAAATTAGACAGGAGCTGGATTCCGCCCAAACAAGAATCCAAGATACTTCCTTCATAGCTTGGAGACAGAGTCCCACCCTGATGATTGATATATGCCACTGTTGTAATATTGTCTGTCTGAAAACAAATGAACGGTTCTCTCTTAAACAGAGGCCAAAACTGAAGCGCTCTGAGAATTGCACGGAGTGCTAAAATATTGATTGGTAATCTCGCCTCTTGAGATTTCAAAACCCCTTGTGCTGTCAGAGATCCCCAAACAGCTCCCCAACCTGAAAGACTTGCATCTGTTGTGATCACAGTCCAGGTTGGCCGAACAAAAGAGGCCCCTTGAACTTAACACTGGTGGTTTAACCACCACGTCAGAGAGAGTGTCAAACATTGGGATTTAAGGATATTAATTGTGATATCTTTGTATAATCCCGGCACCATTGATTCAGCATACAAAGCTGGAGAGGTCTCAATGTCTCATGTGAAAACGAGCAAAGGGAATCGCGTCCGATGCTGCAATCATGAGGCCTAAAACTTCCATGCACATAGCCACTGAAGGGAATGACTGAGACTGAAGGTGCCGACATGCTGCAACCAATTTCATTCGTCTCTGGTCTGTTAGAGACAGAGTCATGGACACTGAATCTATCTGGAAACCTAAAAAGGTGACCCTTGTCTGAGGAATCAAGAAACTTTTTGGTAAATTGATCCTCCAACCATGTTTTTGAAGAAACAACACTAGTTGATTCATGCGAGATTCTGCAGTACGCAAAAACTGAGCTAGTACCAAGATATCGTCCAAATAAGGAAACACCGCAATACCCTGTTCTCTGATTACAGAGAGTAGGGCACCTAGAACCTTTGAAAA